>NC_081827.1:223299809-223427309 GCF_030867095.1 Alligator mississippiensis | reverse complement strand
TGAAGAATAAAGGTGGAAGAGAGGTCTGATCAGTGCTAAGCCCTTTCTGCTTCAGTACTTAAGCATTTTTCCATAAACACTCTTGTTATGATGTTAGTTTGTTCAAGCCACTCTGAGGTAACCGATGGGGCCTCCTGTTTACAAGCTTGCATGACAATTTAACGGTACAGATTGGAGGAAGCTGAAGTCAAAGCTTTCAAAAGACTGAAGGTTTTATATCAAGTAAATAACCAGAAAAAAGCCTCCTCTGCTGCTACAATGAAAGTCCAAAATCCAGTAAGATATCTTTGAAAAGCAGCCTTGTCAGCTATTGATTGAGACTCCAAACTTTGGCTTTATTCAGTCTACTGTGTTCTTGTAGGGGTCTGGTGATTTAGCGAATAAAACACTTGCCTTCTGTATGTCCGATTTACTGATGAAGATAAGACCCTAACAAACAAACTTGAAACCTGCCCCTCAATCCCTTGGGGATGGTCTGTGTTGCGAATCTATTACTAATTTAATTCAATTGCCAGTACAGTAGTATGAGCCCTGACAAAACTAGCCTGACTTGTGCTTGTAGCACCATAACTTACAAACGATGAGACCTTACTGTACTTATTGGCCTCGATTTCTTTGGGCTTTTTCTCCAAGTTCTGTCTTCTTTCTGTCCAATGTAGTCTCAAAGTGCAGTGTAACATTTTGTATATCAAGGAATGGAAGAGATCAATATAAATCTCAATAGCACATTCAATCACCTCTTAATCCTCATGACACTGGCATTTTTCCGTCCTGTCAGAAAAATGAATGGTGTGGGAGATTGTCTATGGAATCAGCCTCTTAAGGCAGGGGTCGGCAATGTTTTTGGCCAGTGCCAAAAACAGCCCAACCTCCACCCATGCCTCAGCTTGGGATGCCAGAGGTGGGGAAGCTGTGAAGGGCCCAATCCTCTTTGCTGAAAGAACTGCACATGTGCCTCCCGGGAGGACTGTGGGGCCAGTGTTGTGCTGCCCTGGCCTCTTCTTCACCATGCACTGAGGCACGCGTGCATCCACCGCTGCCATAGAGCTTGTGCCGGGGCGTAGCTGTAGCCTGTCCAGAGCCTGGACCAGCTGTGGCAAGCAGCCAGAAGGCTGCAAACAGCTTCACCAGGCTCCACAGCCCTAGTACCAACTCCATGGTGGTGTCTGCGTGCATGCCTCTGGATGCACAGCCAGGAAAGGGTCTGGGACAAGAAAACCCTGGTCCCTCCCCTGGTGTCCATCCCAAGGTGTACGTGCAGCTGCTGCTACCACAAAGCCAGGTCAGGGAACCCAGTGCAACAGTTTACAGTCTCCTGGCTGCCTACCACAGCCAGCCCGGGCTCTGAGCAGCTGCAGCAGGCGGCAGGCAGGTTGCAAACAACTTCACTGGACTCCGCAGCACCAGCTCTGTGGCAGTAGCAGCTACATGTGTAATTCTGGGTGGACAGCAGGAGTGGAGCCAGGGTGGCACTGCCCTTGGGTCCCTTCCTGGCCATATGCTGGAGTCGCATGCACAGCCCCTGCAGCTACAGAGCTGGTGCTGTGGAGTGCGGCACAGCTGTTTGTAGCCTCCCAGCAGTAGCTGGCCCAGGCTGTGGGCAGTTGCTGCCTGCCACAGACCCCGGGCTGCTTGCAGCCTCCCAGCCACCTGCTGCGAGCAGCCTGGGCTCTGGCCGGTGACAGCTGCCAAGAGCCCAGGGTGGCAGTGGTGTGCCGAGCAAAATGGCCTTGCGTGCCATGCTCTGGCATGTGCTGGGGGTTGCCAATCCCTGCTCTAAGAGGTAAAACCTTTTCAGTTTCCACTTCATAAGCTTGTGGGAGTATTATCTAGCGAGAGACCACACCTCTGGAACTTCCTGTGTCTGGCAGCTATTTAAAAATGAAAAAAAAAAAAATAATCAGCTATTTATACAATCTGTAATCCAGCAGCTACCAGAAGGGGATTTCTTTAGTTTTAAGGGAGGGACATTTTTGAGACTTGCACACGCAGCCCCCCCGCCGCCCCCCCACACACATACACGCAGTTGATTTAATAAAAGCTCTTCAATTCACGTACTGCTTTAAATGTTGAACAGCTATGCTGCTTTGACCATAAAGCAAATAACAAGCAACAGCATGGAGAAACTGCCCAGAAAGAAAGTGTCCTATTCACTGCAGGGCTTTGATTAGAATCAGTGAAGACGCATTTATGAAACAGAAGTATACAGGTAGTATACAAAGAATGGGCATTTAAGGACATGCATAACATTTATAATGCTTTAAACCAGAAGTGTATTTAGTGACTGACTTGCATGCATCTCTGCTGCCCTGTGTATATGTGTATTTTCCTGAATTCTTCTGGGTATAGTCCTGCACAAATGCAAAATGAAACCTTGATTTGACCCATCTGATGTACAGCTCCAGGGAGTGCTGCTTACACTTTTGTCAGAGGGACACGGTCTGGCCATGGGATTTGGCCTGTCTAATCTGCAGATATTTGAAAATACATAGGCAAATTGCATGGATCTCTTGCTTGGACATAGAACCCCATGTGGTTTTCCTTTACTCTGTCCTTTTTCTTGCACTTGCTCCCAGTCCTCCTTTTCCCCTTTATATGCTGATACAAGGTCACATGGCAGTAGTGTATGCAAACTCATCCTGGCAGCATCCTTGCCAACTTATTTGAGGAAACTCCAGAGAGTTGTTTCTAGATAGATGTAATCTAGAGTAGCAACGCTTATTCTTTGACCCTTCAAGGCCCCAAAAAATCTGTGAAAACTTGATCATATGGCACTCCCACAGAACGTTCTGCCAGGTCAGAGGGACGGGGATAATATCTTGGCACTGCTGGATTTTAACCAGCAGGAACTAGAAGTTCTTTTCCTTTCATCTACTCTTTTGGAAGGATCAGAGCAGATGACATCATCCTGATTGGGAAGATGCATAGAAAGTGTGTTCTTGATAAATCCAAACAGTTGGAATAATATTTATACAGAACTTAAATTGAATAAATCCAAAATAGGATTGTTTTTAAAAAGCCATAATGCCTAAAAGAAAATAGGGAGGAGAAATGTGTTAATGATTATGGAGTCTGCATGTCAAAGATGTTCCTGTAGTTCGGTGTTCTAGCTAAAAAGTTTTACCACAGTAAGATATATGTCTACATAGCCTAGGTCCATGATCACAGAAACCAGAAGGAATACAGTTTCAAAATAGGAATCAGTTCTTGAAGATGCTGCATACAAAAGCATTTTGAAAATACTAGTGTTTTGTGCTGAAGAAAATGCATGGGAAAGCTGTTCATGGAAATTAGATAGCAGGCAATGTTTCATACTCCAGATTCTGCCATGAAAGTGTGCCTTTCCCTGAAAAATATATTTGGAAAGAAATGAAGCCACAGATAAACAATGGAATTAAACAAATGTTAATGTGCTATCCTAGTGATTCCACTCCGGGCATCCTTAAGTGTAGAAGGTGACTTTAAATAAGTGGTCCTAGCAAAGCCTTACCCATTCATTTCACCAACCTCAATTTGGTTGCATCACTTCCTCTTTAGCTAAGTGTCTGTTTTTTACCGAAGTTAACCTGGGTGTAAAGAATATCTTTGTCTTCACCTACCACTATTGGTTGGTACAGATACTTTCAATATATATATTTCTTTCCCTTTTGCAGGAATTTAAATGACCTTACATTTACAAGACAAATTCTCTTAACAATTGCAGTTGAAACCCAGAGTAACTCTTATTGCATTATAGCACTGAACAGGTTTTCTCACACCATGCTTGCAGTACAGGATGAAGTACCATTGTGTGACCCTCTTAAACTCTCCATAACCATGGGGAGTCATTCTGTGTTGAGAGAGAAACTCCAAAATAGAGAAAGCCAAGAGAGAGGGAGTGTTTCTACTTCTGCTCTTTACACTGCTATCTCCACTGAAATTACAGCTTCACAGAAGGAAATCACAAATGCTGCCATTCTTTTGCTTACCCTTCCTAGAAGATGTTAATTCCTCTGATTTGGAGGTCATGGTTACTAATCATGGGTTCCTAAAGGACCAATTTTAAGGGTTAGTGTGTTAAGCAGAGAATAACTTCAAAGTAACGCTGGCAAAGTGTTATAGGAGTTAAAATCAAAACACATTTAAAAATAAAACACATAGCATTTAATAGAAAAGTCTGTCCTTTCTAACAGATGATTAAAAAAAATACCCAGAGAATTCTGTAACCTGCGCAACTCTGGGAATTCTTCTGTATGGCATTAGCTGTATATACTTGATCGGGGGTATGTGTGTGTGTGTGTGTGTGTATTTTAACAGTCCTACACATTTAATTTTTATATATGAATCATATTTTAGATGCTGGTATACAGTTGTACAATGCTGTTCTTAATAGAAGTTGTATCCCATTCCCACTGATGTTGATGACTACAAAGAGGACCAGGATTTAGCTTAAGACCTAAACTTACTAAGTGATACCCTAGTATTAATTGCTCATCTGGGTGCACAGACCAAATTAAAAGGTCTTTGATCAGGGAAGGACCCATACAGGTTGCTCTTGAACTTTTCGTCCTCAGACAATTAGGTAGTAGCAGTGCTGCTCTTCCCCATACTAAACAGTGATTGGAGAATTAATTCAGTAGTGGAGCCACTCTGTATAGATTCATGGTCTGATCTGCACTATAGTCCTACAGCTCTTGTAGTACTCCAAAGTGAGATTGTTCACATGAGTGCCCTGTCTTGTATTTCCATCTTCATCGTACTCCCCTGCCACAGGAATGCAACATTTCCTACTTATATTTGGCCTCCTATGCTGCCTTAACTTTTCCTTCAGAATTTGGCTGTAACTAATCTCTGTGCCATAGGTAAACCTTTTCCCTATCGCTGTTTTACATGTGGTGAAACTTACAGGATGAGTAAGAAAATACCTAAATGAACTTTTGTGGTGTAAACCATGGGATGATGTGGGCATTTGAAATAATTGAAGCACCAGGAGCATATTCTTTGGTAAAATGTGCAGTTAATCCCAAATATACTAAGACAAAGAGAACAAAAAATTCAAAGAAGTTTAAATGCGACCAGAAAAGAGAACAAACTGCCTCCCAGAAGAGAAGAGATTCCTGAAGTCTAAAAATGACCTTAGGTAATGGTATCCTCAAAGTTGTGTAGATGCCTCCAAAAACAGAAATGAATGCAAGGACTGTTCACTTTTCCACAGCTTCCTTCAAGGATATGAAAACACTTGCACGTGATGCTATTGTTAGTTGCATTTCCTCCTTTACTTTCCAGGAAACGGATTCACAATCCTTCATCTCAGGGTATGGTGGCAGTCTGTTTTGACATCATGGTGTACGTACTGACAACTACTTCCTTTTTGCAGCACTTGGGATGTTTTCTAATGTTAGGTTGGAAACACTAGCTGAACAACAGTGCCTGTGTTCTTATGCAGTCACTCTTATTCAGGTACGCAATTTCATACCTTGCTTTAGCACCTCAGATTGTTAAAGTGCTATACACATATTTTCCTCATAAGTCATCATATATAGGTTTGCTTAAAAAATAAGATGCTTAGATGCTTATCCAAATATAACCCCCTCCCCTCCCCCCCACACGCAATTCTCTTTCCCTCACTGCTCTAAAACAAGGACTGTTGTCAGGGTGCCAGGAAGGAATTCTGCTGCAAGTAAATTGGATCATTTTTAAAAACTCATGCTTAGATGATAGCTGCATATGCCTGTCTGTTGTACTTTGCTGTTCAGGGTGGATGCTACCTACTCTGAGATCTGGCAGTAGGTAAGAGAATCTGTTTATGCAACGATTTTTCTCTTCCCCCTCCCCCCCCCCCTCAAAAAATTCCTTAAAATTGCTCTAGACAGGTGGGCAGATAAATCTGTCTTGGATATTTAATACTAATATATTAATACTCAGATAACTTACCAATAGGAAGTCACCAGTTTGTTTTCTAAATCCTAATGCAATGGTTGCCATAAGAACACAAATTATGTGTACATTTTAATGCATCTATGCTTCATAATTATGCATGGTTGTGTGCTGTTATAATTGACATAAAATATAAAACAGGTCAAAGAGCAGCTATTAAAACTATTTTTCATTTTGCTTCCTGACAGCCACCGACATCAATGCCTAGTACATTTAATAGGACCATACAGGGAATGCAAAGATAGTTATATAATTTCAACCATATTAAAGCCTCCAGAACTTGAAACCTAATTATTTCCTATGGTATCTTGTTGTAAACTGAATTACTTTATTTGGAATATATTCATTTTAAAATTAAACAATTGAACTGAATTAAATTAGCAAGAGGGAGGAATTGTAAAACTTTTGGATTTTATAGAGGTCATTCTTTTGGGTCAAAAATTATCCCAGGCACAATGATTTTCTGGCACTGCAAATAAAAAATAATGTTAGAATAGTGCTAATTTCATGCAGTTATTTTAATCATTGAAGTAAATTCTACCAAAGTGGTAAACAGTAGTTCTGAGTCTTCTTTACAACAACAGAGTAACAGAAAGTAAAAGAAATACTGTGAACTTATAAAATGTATCTGTTATTCACACTGTTTTATTTAGAAAGGAGCTTTAAGACTGGAACTAGGGAACATAACCTGTGTATTCCATAATGCCATTGTCATAATTGATCACTTATTTCTGTCTAATTTCTAGATTTTTTTTTTGTATTTCTTCTGGAATTTGTTTTCTATACTTTATTTTTAAGATTGTTTGGGAAAGACCACTAACCTAAATTTTAAAATATTTGCAGTCTTATCCACCCTAAACTTTCTAACAGAAATAATTTAATGCATTTCTAGTTGGTGGTGAATACCACACATGTGCTAACCAGTACAATAGGCAATTAGCATTATGGGCCAGATCCTTAGTTGATATAAATTGTCAGAAAACCTTCAAGTTAATGGAATTATAACATCAGATGAGGCTCTGCTTTTCAGGACCAGATATAAGCAAATAAACAAAATCCCTTTAACTAAGATATGTGCATCTGGGACTTCGTATGGTACACAGGGTACCACAGAAATTGGCCAAAAATGATAATGTAAACAAGACAAACAATTGGATTGTTTCATACATCTGGAGAACCAGATGTTTCAGTGGTGGTAGTGGTGGCAGCAGTCCCTTGATATGAGGATAACAGTCTTCCAGTAAACAGGGGAATCATTAGGGAGTCCCAAGAAGACTGAAGAGGCCAATCCAAGATCTGCATGTTTGAGTGCAGACATGGCAAATAGCTCCGGGAGGAAGGAATGGATCTTGGTGATGTTGGTTCACCACTCTTTCCCTTTGTCTCTCTCCTCTGTCCACCTCCATAACAAGGTAAGTTTGCTAGAAATGATTGGTGCTTTGTCCTACATCATGGCCATTGTACAGACTGATGATAGACTAAAGAGTTTTTCAATTTAATTTGGTCAGTCCAAGAATAGTCCGAGCTGGTAGCGACTGAAAGCTTTTTGTTGTCAGGCTGGTGGTTCTGTCCAGTTTTCCAGCACAATTTTTATCATACCACAAAAAGAATCATAGGAAGCGGTACTTGTTTCCAGTTTCAACATGTAGTCAATGTCAATGTCTGAAAGGTTGTGAAGGCCAAACTTGAGCACATTGGCTGGGAAGAGCGGAGAAGGTGTCACTGCACATTTTAGAACTATTGAGTGACTATAAAACTTCAGCCTCCAAAGTTGCTGATTTACTACTTTCCACTCTTGGTGAATTAACTTCAATTAAATTCCCTACCTTTGCTTATTTTCTGTTGTTAGCAATTTTTACTTTATATTTGTACTTTATTCCTTCTATTCTAACTACGCCAGATTCGTCACACAGTTTCTCAAGTTCACAGATGCTAAAGGAGGAATGACTAGTAGCCCCAGGAGCAATGGAAATTTTTAATGCTGCCTCCCTTGATGGGAGAGTGGAACCTTCACTCCCACTCATCTCCCCACTCAGAGAGATTGTCTCTAACAAGGTCTATGCTATGCTACAACTGGGGTCAGAACAGACAGAATTACTGGCACCCATCTGCTGACGGTTATCCTTTTGGCTGTGTTGCAGCATAGCAGCCTCCTTATGTTGGCTGCTACCATGCATACAAAATAAGGTAAGTAAGGTATCAGGCACTCTGCTGTCGCTACTCCTGTAAAAACTTGAGATCTAGCAAGGATGGCGAACAGGTATTCAAGGGGACAGTGGACAGAAGGGAATCAACTGTGCTTTTCTTAATTACCTCAGCACTGCACTTTTTAGTAGCCCTAAAATTTGTGGCCAGCTGCATGAGTGGCTGCAGTATCTGGTAACAAGATCCAGCGGAAGTATGCAGGGGAATGTCAGCAATCAGGAAGGAGGCTTGCAGGCTTCGTCCCTTCTCCTACAGCTGTCCAAAGGAAACAAGGGCTTCTGAGGCACACTGGTTTGTAGCATGCTTCAGTTAAGTCTTTGGAGTAGGGGTAGGCAAAATGGCAGATCTGGCCAGCAGGGGACTCCATTTCCCAGCAGCCCCTGCCTGCATGGCTAGGACCAGTCTTCATGGAGACCCTAGCTGCAGCTGTGCTCTGTTAGCACAAAGCTGGGGTTGCCATGGAGACTGGCCCCAGCCATGCTGGCAGGGCAAGTGGCAGAGCAGGGCAAGGAGCTGCTCAGGAGCCCTGGGATCTTGTGGCAGGGGAGCCTGGTCCAGGGCGAGGGCAAAGCTACTATCTGCAGCCTGCATGCTTGGAGCAGGGCCGCACAGCCAATGGATCATAGTTCTACGCTGGCTCAGGACCACGCTGTCACCGCAGCAAGAAGCTGGGGCAGAGCTGGGATCCCTTCCTGCATACCCTTGCCCTGAGTGTGCAGGCTGCAGACCAAGCTCTCCTGCCACAAGATCCCAGGGCTCTGGAGCAGCCCCCTGACCCTGCCCCACCATGGGCCCTGCCAGTGCAGCTGGGGCCAGTCTTCATAGCAACCCCAGGCTTGTGCTATCACAGTGCAGCTGAGGGTGGGGTCTCCGTGAAGACCAGCCCCGGCCATGTGGGTAGGAACTGCTGGGAAATAGGAGTCCACTGGTGGCCAGATCCAGCCCAAGGACCGGACTTTTCCCACCCCTGCTTTGGAAGGGACAGTTATTAGGAGGGACCTACCAAAGTCATGGTGAGATAACAGGTTTTTTGCAGCTTGCTCATAGTGCACAGAGCCAATTTTGCAGGCATTTGGTGACCCCATCCATGCCACTCATTGGAGGGTGCCTTCATTCAGTCTATGTCACTACTACTATTTTTTTTTTTTGGTTGATATTGTGGGAAATCACAGCCAATGCTGGATTTCTTGGCAATTGTGGTGATTGCAGACAATGCTTTCTCATTGTCTTTCATAGTTTCCAGAACTGTGATTTAGGTAGGTTCCTAGTTATTAGATAATTATAATTCTCAACAGAGGAATTCCTTTTTGCAATAGTACTTATGGGTTTTCATAGTATAGTTTTGGTTCACTCTAGGCCCCAAGGCAGTGCAGGGCACAGAGGCAGTAGTAGGTACACCTACTACTTATGGGCTTACCCACAAAGGACCTCTGCATGCAGCTGGGTTGCCAGTGATGAACTAAGCAGTAAAGTTTCCTTGAGTAGTTACCCTAGTAGGGTGGCTAGGGCTGGTTGTAGCCTACAAAGGGCTTTAATTTAGGCTTGGAAGGGTGGCAGTTCAGCTCTCAGGCCCCCTACTACAAGGTTTCCAGTTGCGTACAACAGGTGGGTTCTGTATTGCTGGAGATGGCTCTAATGCTCCATCATAAGATTGAACAGGCTGAGTCTGTAGGTCGGCAGTACCCCACCCCCTGCATTAGTCTCCAGTGCAGGTTGCTTGATCTGGGCCTTCTCACAGCTCCAGGCAGATGCCAAAAGAAATTCAAGGACTGGGAAGCCTGGAAGGTTATTTTACTGTCTTTAGGCTTCAGGTAAAAGACAAATGACAGAACAACCTGCTACAGAGGAGGAGAGGATGTCCTGCACAGACTTTTAGCTAAATCTTTTGGATACAGTGAAGTGAGCAGCAGCTGCTTATGTGGGGATGCAACTCCTATATAGGAGAGATTCAAAATTCAGTACCAGGGAGAACAACTTTTTGCTATCACCCAAAAAAGGAAAAAAAATAGTATAGCAACCTAGGACATCCTACATGTTTGCAGGAGGAGTTGTAGTTGCAAAGACTTAAGGGACTGTTTGGCCATTTATCAATGGCTAATTTATAGATCTGCCCCTCGGGTGATACCATAAAAAGGCTCCATGGGAATCGTGTTTAATCCATCGTTTGTCTTACCCAAGTGGGAGCTCTATGAATGATTCCATTGATCTTGCCTTTTGTTTGGTATGCTGCTACCCCTTTGATTTTGCAGTCAAAAAGATAAAGGCTTGTGGAAAAGAAGACCGATGGCCAAAACTGATATAAAGTCACTCTTCATATTGCTGCCTGTGCACCCATTCAACTTCAGGCTGCTGGGGTTTCACTTCAGTGGGCAATTTTATTTTGAAAAAGCTTTAACAGCAAGATGCACCATCTCTTATGTGACCTTAAGAAAACTTAGCACAATTTTAGAATGGGCAGAGGAAATTGGGACTTTACCAATTACCAGTTACGCTAATAACTTTCTTTTCATAGAGTGTGTGCTACTTAGGTTTGCCTCCAGGTCTACCTCTAACCCTAACCTGCCAACCATTTACGTTAATCCCCTCCCCTTGCTTACTGAGCTGGTAGCAGTCCAGCCCACTCCCTGAACTTCTCCTGAGTATCATGTCCCAACCTGAGTCTCTCAGCCCATTCCTTCCTGCAGATCCACTGCATCTCATAAGTGGCTCAGGCTATGGCAGTGGTGGTCAGCCATTTTGGTAGGTGTGCCACAAGCTAAGTAGCCCATCTTCCCAAAGGCCCGATCCCCTGCGCCTGGAGGCATACCTGATAGAATTTGCATGCTGGGGTGCCAAATTGGAGGCAGGGATACTTGAAGCAAGGTTAACACTTCCCTGGCCTTGTAACCACTGCAGTTTTATACGGTGAGAAAGGATCCAAAACTCTTAATTTGACTGCAGCTGCAGGGCCAGTAAAGTCTTAAAATGGCCCTTGGCAGTGATACTTACCTCTTCACTCTGAGTGGCCAGAGGCTCTTGAGCCCCCCAACCTTCATTCTGGCCCCTTGTATGAGTACCCAGGGCTCACATGGTGCATACAGTTTTACTACTTTTCATCTCTTGGGCTTGACAAGAAAAAAATGGAATAAAAGTGTTTTTGTAAACACTTTAAAGAGATTTGGAAAAATACTGCTGCGTGCTAGTCATGCATGGAGTCTCAGGGCTAGAGGGTTCCATGTCCCTTATCAGCTGTGATAGCGTTGTTATTTTTATGGCCACAGCTATAATGGTGGTCTTTACCCTGCGACAGCCTCAGTTAAGGTAACTTATGAGGTGACATTTAAAGATAATGTTAGTGATGGGTTTGCCACGTGCCCAGGGACAGCTTCAGAGCTGACGCTTCCCACGGGACAGAACAAGCAGGGCCCTACCCTTCCGACAGGATGCTGCCTTCAGCATCGTATGCTCTGAATCAGCTGCTGCCTCTGCCTGGGGATGGAGCAGCGCTCTGGTATCTGCAGAACCTTGTGAGGTGTCATCATTGCAGCCCAAGACACTGACAGGGTGACATGCACCCTTGGGCAACTGTATGACTGTGGCTGCCTGCGAGGTGTTACTGGAATCCCCAGGAACAGCCTGTTCTTCTGTCAGTGGGCAGCCCCTTCAGTGGGAGCTCTCTTAATGGGCTTTGCTCCAGTTGCACCATCAGAGCTCAACTGAGTAGCACCCTTAGTGACTGGGCAATTCCATGAGGCAGAGGGATGAGGTGCCCCCAAGGACTGCCTCTAAGGGAATGCCACCGTGGGATCTTAGCATCATGGGGGGTGGAGCATGCCTGAGGACTCCTTGTGGGGCAGTGGCATTGGAACCCCGGGTTGAGTGTAACTGGGGGCCTTAGTGTGGGGTGGCACCAGCGCGCACACGGGGCTACATGAAGGATGCCCTGCCATATTTCTGAGGACACCCAGCTCAGAGGGCCGGGCAAGGGGCAATAATGAGCCAGGTTCACCCTGGGCTGGCCTGACTCAAACACTGATGCAGGCAGGCCTGAAGGTCCTGGTCTGGCACTGCCAGGCTAGGCTGGGCCTAGGCAGATGTGTTAAGTAATAATTTTGTGCTTTGGGCCTCACCTCCCTGTGCCCTGGGGTATGTGTGGGGTGCTGAGCCCCAGAGGGCAGGGCAGGGCAAAGAGGGTGGTCACTTTTACCTGTCTCAGGGAGGCAAAGACTGGAGTGACTGCTGTGCCCTGCACCCATCTCCTATGGCCGAGCAGCACAGGGCTGTTCCCTCCTTCCCTATCCCTCTCCAGCTGGGCAGGAGGGGGAAGTTCTTTCCTCCTTTCTTCTCTCACCAGGTGGCACAGGGGTGTTCCCCCTCCCACCCCTCTGACCATCTAGCATGGGGTTTCCCCACTGCCCATCCCTCTGGCCTGGTGGTACAGGTTTGGGATTACCCATTTCACCTCCATCCTGAGCTTGCCACCAAGAAGGGTACTGTTGGCAGGTTTGGTCCCAGTACCCTGACTTCCACTAGCATCCCAGCCAGGGAAGCAGCCTCCAGTCCCAGGCACTGCCCCGGTCCTCCTCTCCCCTCTGCTCTTTGCTCGCAGTGCTGCCCTCAGCACGCATGCAACACATAGTGACTGCTTGTGCCACTGATGGCATGTGCACTGCTGGTTGGGCACCCTTGCATTTAGGAGAAAATATTGTGCTCAGAATTGGCTAGAGGGTATTACGAAAGACCTATTTCTGGAAATCACTATTGAAGTGATAATTTCTGAGAGAAGTAGATCTACTTCTGGAATAACAGCAGGGCAGGGTCTAAAGTGTGAATTCAAGGGTCCACACAATCCCTAAATGAGCCACATGTGCAGCATTTTTATAATATATGCAGATACTTGCAGGTGAACCCATACTTCAAAGCTAGGCAGGTTCCTAGGGTTAATAATGATTCTGCTAATGCTCTACCACATTTTTGGCTCATATAATTTCAGGAGCTAGCACTACATATCCCTGAAGGAGTGAACAGTAGCTCTCCCAGTTATATGAAACCTTTTGTGGTAAAAATGCAGAGTGGTGAAAATTTCCATTGGTCCACAGAAGGTTTGACCTCACACTGCAGGTTTCTTTGAATTCCGAGATTCAGGATGAACCGGTGCCTACAGAGCGTCTGTTCCAGAACATAGTGTCTGTTCCAGAAGTGCATGTAGCTCAATTATGGAGAGAGTCGTTGTGCCAAGAACTAGCATTGTCAGTAGTGGTAGGTAGGTTAGCAGGTATTTCCATCTCTGAAAAGGTAGCAGTATTCCCTGATCCTGGCATGAGGTTTGCACTTTGTCAGCGACTAAACGATTGCTCATGTTCCAATGGCCCCAGGCTGGATTCCAGAAAAACAGTCACTCTTCAGATCTTAAGGATTCCCAAGGCATGTCAGTGAGGTGAGGCTAGTCAAGAGAGATGCCTTCACCTTTTTTCTCCCCCTTAAAAGCTTTGAAAAAGATTGACCAAGCATGGAAGGAAATGAACTGAGAAATTAGCAAGTATGTTGCTAGGACAAGGCGCAGAGATTTCCCATGCTTGACTTCCTGGAGCTGTTGTGAAGGATGAAATACAGTTATGCAATGAAAGGAAACAGAATTTCTTGGATTTGCTCAGGCAGGGAGTGGATTCCTTTCTTACCTTCCCAGGGTAGAGTCTGAGCTGATTACTTTTGTGCCTGTGGTGGTTTCCGGTAGCAGGGTAACTAGGGGTGGGTAAGCAGGTTATTAGTCCTGCACACTGATTCAGGAGCTGTGCCAGAAGGGCAGCTTCCCGGGAGCCTGCAACACCTGCAGTGGCCCTTGTGGAAGTCCCTCAGCAGCTTCCTGTATCCCCTACCCAGGATTCCAAATTTCCTTGTTATGCCTTTGGTTTCTAGTGTCACAAGTAGGTTAAGAAAAGGTCTGAAATGTAACTAAATGGGCTTCTTGGGTGCAGGCCCTGAGCATGAGATTGCACACTGAAGAGGCTTGCCTCCTTGTATCACCCCCTCCCTTTATTTCTTTTTGCTCCTGCATGGGTGAGGAAAATGTGTTGGGACTCTGGCTTCCTGTCAAGGTCCCTAGGAAGGTCTGTTTGTGCAGAGGGGCTGTTGTCCTTTCACCCATCCTCAGGTTGTTTGTAGAACATGAGGCCACTGGAGCCCTGTACTAGCATGACCCTTCCAGGTGGTGGTGGTGGAAGGGTTTCTCATTGGTTTTATGAAGTTGTGGCCTTTGCATATAACCATATTCTGGTATGTCATATGTACACAGTCCTCCTTGTCACACTTACATGTAGAATACCCTTTATAACCTGATCTGTCAGTGTGCTGCTGTCTCTTCACTAAGCCTCTTCTAAAGATACATTTCTGTCGTAATGTCTTTAAGAAACTAAGTGACTGAGTTATTCTGAGCTTGCTTTCTGATAGATGTGTATCTCCTCTTTACACACTATACTATCAGACTGTGGCCCAGTATGAGTCGACCACTTTACTTTGTCCCCATGCCTTCCATCTCCTTTGTCCTTTGCCTTTTTTAGAGTACAGGGACTGTGCCTTGTTTTGTTTGTTCAGCTCATAGTGCATTGTGGGAACTCCTGGATATAAATAATAGCAACTCAGAACACGATGATTGGGAGCTGTATGTGCCAGTGAAGGATGAGAATGGCACTACATAAGTAAAACTAAAGTAACTATTCCATCGTTAGTGCCTTTGAGTATATTTATTTCCAGATGGTCCAGTACATGATGCAATCAATTACAGAAAGCATGGACAACTTGAGGCCTTTAGGCCAAAATGCTAGTCATGCTGCTAGTCACCTAAAGCCAGATCAATAAAAATGTTTGCTATTCTCTACCAGCAGTGTCTTTGATTCTGAAGGCACAGAGAAATCAAGAAAATAAAAACTGGCAGACTTCCTTTGTTCCCTGTTGCCATGACATTATGAAAAGTAAGTACATATCTATTTTCAAGATTTTCATTTAAACCCTTTTTTCCTGAAGTGTTGTGGTTAGTATTGACTGCAAAAGTGGATTATGTGAAGAAAGATTACTTTAAAAGTGACAGGGGGCCTCAAAGAGTATTTGAGATGTATGCTGAGATGTCCAACTCTGAGCTTTTAAACCTCCTCTTGGAGAAAACAGTGTACTTGTCACAGTGTCTAATTTAACTACAAATAACTACTGTGTCTTCAGATCAGTTATAATACAAGGCTCCACGTACAGTAAACGTACTTTAAGGCTCCTATTGAAAAAAGATGCCTATATGCTTTCATCAAGTCCTCTTAAATCCCTAAACTATATTCTGCCCTGTGCACAAAATATATGGTGCCATGTATAGACTCCGACAGCAATTCTGCAAATCATGACATAGTTGGTAATAAAATATGTTAGCAAAATGAAGAGAAGGAGAAAGAGATGGCATGTTTTATGAAAATGAGGCATGTAGGAAGTCTAAGAATTCAAAACAGTTTTATTGCTTTGGAAATCCTACCACTGTGCCAGTTACATGTACATGTATTTTCCTGTAAAGTAAAGAGGAAAAAAAGGGCAATTCTTGTTGAACAATTTTATGCATCCCACTTCTTACTAGTAACAGAGACCTGCATTGTAACCCACGTGCTAGCTAATTGAAGCAGGCTTTTATAAGGATCAGAGGAAATTGAAGGGGATACCATCAAAGCAGAATTCCAGCATTGGCAAATAAGATAAAAAGGATTTTTGATAACTCAGCAGCCTAATTATGCCAGCTTCATTCATTTCAAGTAGTACCTGACTCTCCATGTTTTTCCATTGATTGATACTGCTTCACATGTGCAAGGGAGCAGAATCAATCCCTCCCTGACTAGCTAGTTTAAAATGAACGCCAGATCAGCCCCTGTGTGCATTCTGTTTCCTCTATGGCATTGGTAGTAGTGTTTGTTGATACTAGTTACAAGATATTGTTCTAAAAGTGTCTGTCGGTCTACAGGAAGACAGCTTAGAAACCGTTGCATTAGGTTTCTGTTTCCTCAAAATGTAAAGCTTCCCAAGATAAGATTTCAGCTTCTTTAAATAGTGACTTTGAGAAGCAGTGTGTTAGATCACTTTGCTTTGACCTTGTCTGCTAACGGACAACTTAATCCTGGATCTTCTTCCACACTGGATATGTAATCTATCATTCCAAAATAAACTGTTAAAATAGTATGCAGCCTTGGCATTGTTACTAATCCTGAAAAGGATGCTCAGTTACTTAATTCCAATACATACTTCATATTTGGCTGGCAAGACTAATTTATCCATTCTTTTCAGATGATGTAGATATTGTACTTCATGCATTTCTCACCTTCGTGCTGGACCTCTCGAAATTCACAGAAATACAGTGGCCTCTCTCTCCTAAGGAGAAGAGTGCCACAAAAGCATATAGCAGGGTCCCACAGGCTGCACTGAATCTGTGTTTACTGATTAACTATTACCATATTTTTGCGCATATAGCCTGCCCATGGGTATAAGCTGCACCCACGTATAACCTGCAGAAAATTGTATTTTTGTAAATAAGTCTGTGTATATGCTGCACCCGTGTATTCCCCACGGCGGCATATACACAGGGAGGCGGCGTAGCCCGGCCTGCCCCAGCAGCGGCGGCACAGCCCGGCCTGCCTGGGCCCAGTGGAGAGGCAGCGCAGCCCGGCCCACCCTGGCCTCCGTGGCAGTGGCGGCACATCCTGGCCTGCCCAGGTCCAGTGGGGAGGTGGCACAGACCACCCCGGCCCCTGTGGCAGCGGCAGTGGCGGTGCAGCCCGGCGCAGCCTGTCCTGGCCCCCGCGGCAGTGGCGGTGCAGCCCGGCGCAGCCTGCCCCGGCCCCCCCGGCAGCAGCGGCGGCCCCCATGGTGCGGCCTGCCGGGGCCCAGCAGGGAGGCGGCGCAGCCCGCCCTGGCCCCGGCCCCCCACGAGGGAAAAAAAAGTCCACCGATAGCCCACACCCCCGTATAGCCTGCACCCATCCATTTTTTTTTTGTAAAATCACGTATACCCTGCAGGATATATGCGCAAAAATACGGTAATCTTCAAACGTGGATAATCACTTTTATTTTTCATGGTGTACTACTCAATGACACCTATTAAGTGACATTTTTGTTAGAAGTGAAAACTATATAGCCCTGTAGGATTAGTAGTTCTTACTGCCAGGATAATTGTTCCTAACCAGAGGCATGTGACCACTTTTGGCAGATGACTTATGCAGGCTGCATTTTAAAGTGTGTGTGTGTGTGTGTGTGTGTGTAGGGTTGTTGGTTGTAGCCATGTTGGTCTAAGGACATAAGCAGGCATGGTTCTTTGGGTAGATGTGGTATCTTTTATTAGACCAACTAAATAGTTGGAAAACGTTCTTTGCAAGCTTTGGGGCACAAACACCCTTCTTCAGGCTTTGGGAGACTCTGCTGCTGTTCTGTGTTCTCCGAGGTGGAAAAGAAGCTAAAGTAAACAAAAAATATGTGAAAATGTGAATGAATGGAAGTTTGGAAGACAAAGGGTAGAGAGAGGAGGGGAGGGGAGGAGGAAGGGTGGAAAATGTGTGAAGGATGCAAGTGGTCAGCTGGAGGCGTTACCTGGTGTGTCAGATGTAAGGCAGATTGTAATGTGTCATAAATCCAATGTCTGTATTAAGTCCATGATTTTTTGTATCCAGTAGATTTATGGAGTGAATTTTGTAGGCTCGTGTATGAAAGGTGTTTTGTAAGTTCCCTTTGAGGATTAGAACTGAGAGATCAGAGAGGGAGTGATTGTCTTGTGAGCAGTGTGCACCCACAGGCAATTGGATATTTTAGTCTTTGATGGATTTTCCAGCATAGGGACAGTGTTTTAGGGCTCAGTCCTGTCATGTACAGATCTTGCCAAATCAGGTTCTGTATGTATAACTTATATATTATAATAAGTAGGGGGAAAAAAGTTGTAGTCTGAGGACAGCTAACAACAATAATGATGCTTGGCATTTATATAGTATTTTTCATCTGCAGATCTCCAAGAGTAAAAGTAATTAGTGTCTGAATCTGATGTCCAAATAAATGGAAGATATAGTGGATCCAGTGTTTCCTGATTTCTGTTCTGCTGTTATACCCACTAGGTCAGTGATTCCTAACCTTTTTCCTCTTGGTGCCAGATCTGGCTGGTGGGCCCCATCCAGTGTGTGGGGCAATGAGGCAGTGCCTGATCCAACTGTGTGGGGAGGTTGGGGAGCAGCCTGGCCCTGATTGGGCCTAGTGGGAGAAGGCATCATGGCCTGGCCTCCATGGCTAGGGACAGACATTCAAAAAACCTGAGCCTGAATTGATTCAACCGTTGCGGGTTAGTTTAACCTGGCTAAGCTGAACTGGTTTGTCACTGGACAGATATTGTCTCTGAACTGAGGAAATTCAGGCATGTGCCTGCAGTGGCTCAGGCTAGAAGCCAGTGGGTGCTATAGCAGTCTCTCTTCCCTTACATAGCGCTGACCTGAGGAGGGGCATGGCCTTGCCCTGGCTGGACCTCTGATTAGGGAGGTCTGCCTGCACCATCCCAGGCTTTTTCCTGCTTGCTGCTCAAGGGGTGGGAGTGTTACCAGCCCCCAACCCCCTACTAGCACTCTGAGGCAAAGGGGTGTGTGTAGTGCATGCATCTGTTGATGATACAGAGCTTTTCAGTCTCCCTCCCTGCTTCATCATACTTTCTGCAGCGAACTGACAAGCAAGCAAGCTAGCAGGGGGTTGATAACAGTGTTTATCACCCCATCAGCAAAACAATATCCTCTTTCCATTAGTTCAGACTTTTCTTAAACAGCTTACCAGCTGACTTGTTGATTAGGTCTAAAAAGCCCTAAGCAGTCACTGTTCTGTCTGCCTGTCCCAGTGAAATTGGAGACACAAACACCTTGGCACTAGCTAGCATATACCACATGCTTAGGCTCCATGGGGCTGGTGTCTGTGCTGTGGGAGATGGGAGGGAGGGGGGATTCCTGCTTGAACAGCTGGTGGGCAGGTGGGGGGCAGGGAGAAGCTGGGCAGACCCTGCTGTACCTGCAGTATCTGCTGGATCTCTAGCAATCAAGCAGAGGTCAGCTCTGCTGTGGAGCAAGAGCCCTGCCCAGCCCAGACAAGATGCCAGGATGCTGGGGGACTCTAGTTTATCTTAAACCAGTAAGGGGTTTGTGACAGATATTACATAAACTGGTTTGCTCCAAATCAGTTAAGTCTGATACTACGTTCAACTAGGTTTACCTCAAAATCAGTTTCAGCCATTTTTGAAACTGGTTTGTGTGCACTGAACATCTGTTCTGTTACAGGTTTAAACCAGTTTCTGATCACTTAAGCTGCTTTCTGTGCAATGTCTGTCCCTAGCCCATCTGGCCATGCAGAGGAGGGGGGAAGGGGGCATGTCTTTACCTTGATCCAGTGCCACAGGGCTTGGGAATGCGATGTCAGGGAGGGGTGGCAGTATTACTTGTCACTGCTCCCCTACTGCCAGATTTCCCAACCTGTGGGGAGCCCCACAGACCAGATGCCATGGCTCTGTGCGCTACGTTTGGTCCAAGGGCTGGAGGTTGAGCATCCCTACACTAGGTCAAGATAGAACTGTTTCCTATGATATAATATCTAATGTTTTGGCTAATTCCACCTTGAATGACCAAAACCAATGGAGAAGCAGACATGGGATTGTAGCATCTTCATTTAGTTTGGTTAAGAACATGGGGACAGTGTATAGAAAACTGGCAGATTTTCTGTTCAGGTACCATTTAACTGGTCACTGTTCAGGCTGTCACCACTGAGAGGATATCACTCAGTCACTTCATGAGATGTTCTTGCAGGTTGGTATGTCTTTTCTAAACTCAGACCTTCAGATAGGGAGAGGGTCAGAATCACTCCAAACAAAGTCCTGAGACGCTTGGTTAGGATACACGTCATGATACATCTGCATCTTGGCTACAGTGAATCAGTGGATAATGATCATTTTTGTGAGGTTTGGCATCCTGGCTGTAGTTACTTGTCCAGGGATTCTGTTGCCTGAAGAAGCCTCAGTAAATGCTTTATTTACCTCTTATGTAATTACTGTGGCAAGAACTGCTTTTTTAAGCCACTTTGGTGTGTCGAAGATGACTACAGCCCCAATACTCATATGTCTGTACCAGAGACATAGCAGCCCAGCTTCACATCTGGGGCAGTGTTGGCTCCTGCCATGCCTGTTGTGGCAGCACAGTCAGCTACCACTGCAGGAATGGCTGCTTTTGCACTCCCCCCCCCCCACCCCCACCACCCTAAAAGTGGGCGCAGTTGCCTCCCCTCAGTTACATTACTAGTCTGCAGCTCATTTGTAGGCCAGCCTGTAAGGTTCAGATTTGCCTGCTATTCTAAGCACTAGCTAAACAATCCCATAAGATGGAATGGTGATGAAAGGTGTAGTGCAGAGACTCCCAATCCAGTTTGAGTAATAAATCAGAATAGAATAATTCAGTCCTAAAATGCAAATACATATCAGAACCATGGTTACATCCATGAAACTAGAGCACCTTTGCATAAGATTTAATTCAGTTCACTAGTTCATAAATTTTAGGGAATCTTTAGTATGTTCTTAAACTCAGGTTCCCCAAAAGACTCTTTGTTAAGGTGAACTTGGGATAATTCTACTCTAAAGCACACCTTTTCATCCTTAGAATTCTTTAAAGTGCAGATTTAGAGGCATATAAAAGCTTTGGATTCCATTACTGTAAAATGTATCAGAAAAGTGTTGAGCTAGGTAATTATCTTAATCCAACCGAAATAGTTGGTCACAGTATACATTAGATGAGCATCTAAAGTCAGACTTGAACAGGCAGTCAACCTGAACAAAATTAGCTCAGCAACAGTGGGCCAGATTTCTTAATTAGTTCTCAGTGGCAAGAACATTTAATGCTTCCAAAAGTCAAGTGCAAATTCTACAAGTGACACAATTCAAGAAGACTTCATAAGGTTGAATTAAGCTTGGCGTGGCATCCCACTGTCAGATGCAGCATCAAAAGCTCACTTCATTTATTTCTCACTGTTAGTGTTCCTGCAAACTTCCATAGACTGAACCATAATAAAAAGTAATGGTATGATTAACTTTATAGTAATAAGCTATTGCATTCAAAATACACATTTAACTCTAATTTTCATTGAACTACACAAAAGCTGAAAATATAATAGCATTTCCCAGTCAGTTGACAGTACATTTTAGTGAATTGTAATTGGCTACCCTGGCTTGCACGAGATTAATAATATAAATGGGTTTCATGAAAAAGCTCGATGGTCACTTAGCGATTTTTTTCATTTCTGTTGTATTGTTTTCAGATTAGAAAATTCCCTTTATTTAGAGTTGTTAAATATTTATGGGACACAGCTTGAATCATGTGGCACTAGGCATATTCATGCTAAATACAAAAGTTAATAACTAACTGAAATAAAAGGAAACACAAAGTTAATGCTAACCTTGAATTTCTTTCATGACAATTATCACTTAGCCAGCATAAAGGAGACTTGGTAGTCTATTGAAAATCTATATTGTTGAATTATTAATTATTATTATTATTTTATTATACAGGATGTACAAATACCGTTGCCCAGTAAAGTTGAACCAGGCGCTCTCACAGCTGGCACATGTTGGCTGACTGTGAGAGCTTGGGAAAAAAAACTTACCTAGTGCGTACTGCTCTCTTTCAAATGAATAAATAACCTCTCGCTGCTAGAGCTTAATGAAATCACTTTCTCTTGCGTCTGCTTCAATGCGACTTCAAGTGCTTCCTACACCAATACTGCATCAAAGAGTAAGTGGCATAGTTTAAAGTGGCAGATCTATGAAATGCTCTTTTCCATTTGTTCTGTTCTCAGCTGCATGATTCCATTTTTGAGCCACAGCACAAGCCACTAAGCCAGATTTTCAAAAGTGGTCAGCACCTCTCAGCAGCTATTGTACTCTTGAACACTTTTATGAAACTCTGGAAGTATCATTGAGATGTCTAAGAGGGAAGTGAGGACTTTGGAAAATCTTGTACATTATATTGTTATATAGACAGGCGAAATGTACTCAGACTCACAAATGGTTAGCTAGGTCTAAATTTTGCACAAGCCCAAAAAGGTGCTGATGAGTCCCTCTCATTTTACTGTCAATGATGTGTCATTTTATGCTACCGGTAATTAACATTTTCTTTAAAAGAATTTTAATTCATATTATTTTGTAAGTACTCTACTAGGAAGGTTTAAGTAACAGACCAAATATACAGGCCTGGGGAGCGGGGTGGGGAAGGCATTCTAAAGGAAAGATTTTGTAAACTTCTAAAAATGATCTAAACCCAATTCTTCATGAATGACAACAATCAGGACTAAATATTGTCCCTGTTGCACCTCAGGCCTATTCAGTCTTTGGCAAAAAGATGCCATTGCAAACAATTGTCATGATAGAAAGTTTTCGTTTTGGTGCTGAGGTTGGAAAATTGCTTGCTTGTTGTGGAATATTAGAGACAGTGCTGGAAGTTCTATAATAATGGGCAGGAGAGGTCGTGAGATATTACTACTGTGTATATCAGGGATGGGCAATTATTTCAGGCAGAAAGCCACTTACTGAATTTTGGCTAGCAAGCGAGGGCTGCATGGGTAGCCCCACCCCTTAACAGGTGCCCCACCCCCTGTTTGCCATCTTGGGACCAGATGTCCCACCCCCTAACTCCTGACCTTTGCCACCAGAAGTCCCTCCCCTTGCCCCTGGAAGAACTCCTTTCAGGAAGGGGTTTTGTCATTTCTGAACCAGAAAAATATAAAGTTATATTCTAAAAATCAAACATGTACTACAACTTTCATTAATTTCATTTCAACAAATATTTTTGTCCTGATTTACATGTTTGTGCTGTGTACATAGAAGTGATAGTATAGTAGCTTAAAATGAAGTCTTACTCTTTTATATTGTGGGAGGGCTTGTGGGGAATGGATGGGTAAGTATAGGTTTGTGGGTATGTGGGCTGTGTCTTTGTGTGTGTCTGTGCGTCTGTGTGGGATTTTGGGGGATGTGGGTGGATATGGTTTTTGTAGGGGGCTGTGAGTGTGGGGAGAGGGTGGCTGCAGAGGGTTGTGGCTTGCAAGGAGGGGGAGTGTTTTCCCACAGCTTCCCCCCCTCCCCACCAGAAGCAGAGCTCTCGCCAGCACTCCTTCAAACCCAGCCTCTGCACTCCTGCCACACCTGGCCCCGGGGCACCAGTGCAGGCACTGTGCTCCCACTTGCTGCCATTTGCCCCCAGTCTGCCAATGTTGCCCTTCTCCTGCCTCTTCCCCCACCCCACTCCTGCTCTGGCACCACGTCCCAGCTGCTCCTGTGGTCCTGGTGCTGCAGCTGGGAACCATGTGGTGCTGGCTAGCAGGTGGGTTGGTGAGTGGGGAAATGGCTGCAGCAGATGGGGGCGGGGGGGAAGGGGCAGAAGCGGGCACATGGGGTGCAGTGACAGCTGGGTGGGAGTGCAGGGCCCACGCCAGTGCACCAGGGCCAGTTCTGGTGAGGCCCAGAGCAGGGCAGTAGGATGTGGGGCATGGGCTGGCAGGGGCTCTATGGAGCTGGGATGCGCTGCTCAAGCAGACAGAGGAGGGAGCCAGCCACCTGCTCCCCTTGGGTCCTACTGCCCCTGGATCCTGTCATCTTTGTCAGGCAGCCAGGGGCAGATAAATATTAATTTGCTAAATTTTTTTAGGGGCCATGCAGGCTGGATAGAATGGCCCGGTGGGCCAGATGCAGCCTATGGACCATATTTTGCCTGCCCCTGGTGTATATGGTCTATGCACAGTCTTTTCTTTACATCTTATTTTTTTTATCTGTTCCTTCAGACCTAAGAAGTCAATCAACTCATGCTGGTATAAGACAGGTATATATCTCTCCATCTCTATAAAATGTTACTTAACGGGATAATTTCCCTCTCCTCTTTTGCTTCCAACCACAGATTTCTACCTCACTTATTATTCTAGCCTGAATTTAATCCATCAGAATGAGAAAACAAATAACATTCTTTTAAGTCTGCCTTCTCTCTTTCTCCCCAGGCTATTTGGAATCCCAGTTCACAGAGAGATTTCATAACCAGAAGGGTGGCCTGTATGTCCTAATAACTCTTTCATCTTTCTAAGTAGTTCAATACCCTGGCAGAGCCTCTTCCAATGTGACTATGTTCCCATGTACCAGATTTAAATTAATGCCTTTTAAAACATCTAAATCAAGTGCTTATTGATGATGTGTGAGCAGTCTTTTAAGACTCTTAGCTATCATGAACTAAGACAAGGCCATGGAAATACATGTTGTCATATGAGCCAATAAGGGTTTGGTTGGTAGTATTTGCATCTCTAGTTTACAGTTATCTATGATCTAATGTTTGTATAAGTTGAAGAATGAAATATGTGTGGCTCTAGTTCTAACACCTGTTCAGGTGCTTAACCTTGCCCTTGACAACTGTCTCTTTTGACCTCATCATTACAAGTCATGTGAGTAAAGTTAAACACATGTCTAAGGATTAGCAAGACAGAGGCCTACATTTCATGACATGAGAATATTCTTTGTGGTTGTAGAGATTTCCTATCTGTTCCTTACTTACCACAGTGTCTGCAGGGAGATATTCCACATCAGTCACGTGACATACATCAAACTCGGGTATTTGGGACTGATTTCCAATTGACCTCCACCTTGAGCAGTTGCTTATACCATTGCAAATCACAGTGGGAAAGCTTTGTACTCTCTTTGTACTAGTGAAGTTGATGGAAAATAAAGCTGGATGTACTTTAAGTTGGCTATACTATTTTACAAGCATAAGGAAAATGAAGTGTTTTGTCTTTGAATATTTTTTGTTAAATTAGAGAAAGCTGAATCAATCCTGAAGGGCACATTTCATATTTCAATTTCTGGTTCCAAATTAAACGTTAGTTTTTTTCCCACAGATTAAATCCAGTTTCATGGAACTGTGGCATTTCATAGAACAGTCGCAGAAACATTTAAGTTCTGGATTCTTGGCCACTCTTTTATTGAGCAACAGACCCCAAATGATGACATCTATTGTCAGAGGCATCTTCCAAAAATGCAGCAATTTCTGAAAGAGAAATTAAATTGTCTTTTTAAGTAATGTAACATTTGTGCAATTTTCTCCTTTTTGACCCTTTTTTTTTTTTTTTTTATCTCCTGTGGGTTTTAAGTAGAGACCTCCAATTTAAAACCTATTATTCTGTAGAGGAGAATTTCTCCCCTCCCCCAGTCATGTAACCCTGCTGTAGTTTCTGCCCTGTTATTTTCACACTTGCTCATTTTGCTTAGCATATTCTGTCGAAGAATATCTGTTTTATGTAGGAATCTGTCTGCGTATTGCATATTTGCAGTCCTTGTGTATTTAAAGAAAATAGTTTTACATTTTCCTGTTTATTAATCAATTGATAAATTGATTTATCAATCAGTTTCTCTACAAAAAAGGAAACATTCATTCCCTTTTTAATAAATAAATAAAATGTTTCCTTTTTTTGTAGAGAAATTATTTTAAAACACATAGTTTTCCCCAGTTTCCTCTGAAGAAGGGGGTAAAAAGGCTGACTGTTAGTGATAATTAAATCTCTCTCTTTTAAAGAAGGCATTTTTCTGAGGAAGAGATTTCCTTCCACTTACTGAGATGAGGATAGCAATGTGGATCTTTAATATCAAGAAATGCATACATTCCAGCTGCATCCTGAAAGAGACCACAGAAGAGCTTGCTATCACAAGCTCATGGACCAGTTGAACATGCATGGAAAAAATGTTTTGAAACCAGATGGGTGGGTCTGGATAAGTATGTTATTAATCAATTATTTAGGGCACTTATTATTGGATAATTGTTGCATGATTACAGGGGACTGCATCCGATGACCCAGGAGGTCCCTTGTAGGCCTATATTCATATTTTGATGGTAAGTCATCCATCCTCAGGAGTATATGCAGAGGGAGTGAATTGCTGCTTGGACAGTACCATTTTCACAAACCGTTCTACCTGACCAGTGTGTTATCTCGGTAAAAGCCACATTTTTTACCTTGGGAAGCTATGTAAAAAAACATTGAGCATTTTTTCAAGATTTTGTCTTGGAGTGTAGGCTGCTCTCAGTGAGTTTCATAGTTTCATAGTAGCTAGGATCAGGAGAGACCTGAACAGATCATCTAGCCTGACCCCCTGCCACAGGCAGGAATGAATGCTTGGTTCACAAGACCCCAGACAGGTGATCATCCAACTTCCTCTTGAATTTGCCTAAGGTAGGGGCGAGGACCGCTTCCCTGAGAAGCTGGTTCCAGATTTTGGCCACCCTAACTGTAAAATATTGCCTTCTGATCTCCAACCTAAACCTATTCTCCATCAGCTTATTACCATTGTTCCTCATCACCCCAGGTGGTGCTGGGGAGAAAAGGGCTCTGCCTATTTGCTGTTGATCTCCCCTGATGAGCTTGTAGGCAGCCACCAGGTCCCCCCTCAGCCTCCTCTTGCTGAGGCTGAACAGGTTCAGGTCCCTCAGTCTCTCCTCATAGGGCCTGTCCTGCTGCCCTCTCACCAAGCGGGTGGCCCTCCTCTGAACCCTCTCCAGGCTGGCCACATTCCTCTTGAAGTACGGCACCCAGTACCAGACGCAGTACTCCAACTGCGCCCTGACTAAAGTCGCATAGAGGGGGAGTATCACCTCTCTGAACTGGCTTGAGATGCACCTTTGGATGCATGACCAAGGTATGGCTGGCCTTGCTGGCTGTGGTCTGGCATTGGCGGCTCATGTTCATCTTGGAGTCAATAATGACTCCGAGATCCCTTTCCGCCTCTGTGCTTTCAAGAAGGGAACTCCCCAGCCTGTATGTATGCTGTGGATTCCTTCTCCCAAGGTGCAGCACCCTGCATTTGTCTACGTTGAACCCCAACCTATTCTTATCTGTCCACTTCTGTAGTCTGTCTAAATCTAGTTGCAGCCTTTCTCTCCTTTCAACTGTCTCCACCTCACCCCACATCTTAGTGTCATCAGCAAGCTTAGACAGCGTGCTTTCCACCCCCTTGTCCAAGTCGCTGATGAAGATGTTAAACCGTGGGCCCGAGGACAGAGCCCTGGTATACCCCACTGCTCACATCTCGCCAGGTTGAGTACAACCCATCCACCGCTACTCTCTGGGTGCGCCCCATCAGCCAATTTTTTACCCATCCAACTGTGTAGGCTTCAGTGCCGCAGTCACTTAATTTATTGATGAGGATGGGGTGCATACTTTAAAAGGACTTCACCTACATCAGAGTAACAGAAGCAGTTTTTATATTCCTCCTTTATGATGCATCTGGATTGGACATGGGAAATAAGCTTATTACTTTGACATCACTGTTCGGGTTAATTACAGGAATATGAGATTGCCAAGAAAAGTGACTGAAACTAATCAACACTTAGTCTTCTGTCTTTGAAGTAATCAGTTCAGTTTTAAGCATTTTGTTTAAAATACAATCCATTACTATAGTCCAGTGATATCAAAGATCCAGCCTGTGGGCCAGATCCTACCCAGAGCCCTGTCATGCAGGCCGCAGTGTTGCCCATAGGTCTAAGAGTTGACCCACATTGTGATGCATGCTGGATCAATCCTGCACGCTGCATTCAGTGCATAGGGCTAGTCCAAGATGTGTGCTAAATGTGGCTCCTGTATGGGGCTAGTTCAGGATGCACACAGTATACGATGCTCATGCTGGATCTGGCATTTGGGACCAGTCTGCAGGCTTGATTTGGCTCTGAGGGCAGCCCTGCACCATTAATCCAGCCCATAGACTGGCCCTGCACCATTCATTTGGCAGAGGTATTCAATTCAGGGCTGGTGAGTTTGGTACCCCTGCTATAGATTGTTGTTGGTAAACTTTATTTTGTTTTATTATGAGTTTTTTTGTGATTTGCGATGTGGTATACAGTAAAGGAACTTGAAATTAACAAGTACGGTTTATGGGACAACGGGTAGGGCCATGTGTTGTGCTGGTTAGTTAAGTTGCTAAAGTCTGTGGGTCAGATAGTTTTTTAATGTTAATCACCTGTGGGTATGACTTGGTGGTTTGGGTGGTGTGGTATAATTTGATTTGTTAGAATGTGAGCGTTTTATAACCATCATTTGCGAGTAAATTACTTAGCAGTATTCTGCTTTATGACTGGCTGAAGAAACTTAGTTGATGGTATAATATAATTTATTTCCATGAATAAGTGAGTGACCTTCATATCTTATTCTGTCTTTCGTGAGTTATTATGGGCCATTCCTTCTCTAGTGCGAATGAACTGTGCTTTATCATTGCTCAGTGTTTTGTACACTTTCTTCCACTAATTATGTATTTATAGGAGACTTAAGTCACAAGAGTGATTCTGGTTGGTTGACAAAAATTACAAATCACATGATTTACTTCTGCATATGCACAGCTATGAGCTTATTTTAGTGTTTGTAACATGTAAATACTTTATGTGTATATTCCTAGATAAACATTTTATATGTATGAATATATGCACAAAGTGTGTGTGTGTGTGTGTGTGTGTACCTGTATACACACACACTTTTGATATTTTTTCTTTTATTATTCCAGAGAGAGATTCCTAGAAGTTAGACATAGAACAGAGGTATTATATGTGTTTTTTCCTTACCATGCTGGGATTTTTCCAAATTGTGCTTTTTCCAACCCCCCTATCTTCTTTTTTTTTTTTTTTTTGGAACAAATATTAAGTGATGGACTTTCCCCATTCCTGGGAACATTATTGTACAACATAGCAATTCTTGCAATTGGGAAGATTTTCCTGACACTCGAATAGAATATTCCTTCTCCTATTTCATAAGATCATGTTACTCTGCAGGTCCTTTACAATTTTTGAGTTCAGTCTCCAGGGATAAAGACAGAAATTACACACAAACTGGTTTAAGTCATCAGAAACTGGTTTAAACCTATAACAATAAAAGTGGAATGACACAAGTGGCAGCAGCGTGCACCGCCCAAAGCCAGAGACTGATCAGCCAGAGCTGTGCTCTGCTGCCAGCCAGGTTCTACATGGCAGGATCGCTACTTCTGCCACCACAGGAGGCCCCCAGGACCCCAAGTAAGGCTGCTGGGGGGCCAGCCCAGTGCTGGCCTCAGTCTCCCCTTCCCCACTTGGGGTAGCTTTCTATGCGCCAGAGCATGCATAGCACAGGTGTTCCCTGGGGACAACTAGCAGTGGCACAAGGTGCGCCACCACTAGTTGTCCCTGGGGAACCAAACGTCTACACATGTCTGGATGTGGCCTGGGACTGAGAAGCAGTGGACTGAGGGGAAGGAGGTAAAGTGGGAAAGAAAGCTCATCTGATTGTGAGCCAAGGTGTAGGGCATGTAACTGGCTGAGCAAACAGACTGGGGTGGAGGCGGGGAGAGAGGAGGGCAAGAACACTTGGGTTGGACAAGAAGGCTCTGGAGGGGTCATAGATGTGCAAAGTTGACTGGAAGTCATGGTGGAGAACAGAGATGCAGATGAGAGGTTGGTGAGGGGGAGAGGCGGTGCGGGAACTGAAACTTGCTTGAAAAAGAAACTGAGAAAAAGGAGCTGTGAGTTAAAAGAAGGGAAATTGGGAATGGATGGGCAAAAAAACTGCAACTGGGAGGTAGGAAATACATTGGGAAAGGGAGTTTGGAGGAATAAGGCATCTTGTCAAAGGAAACTGAAACTGGAAAGAGAATCTGGAGGAATAGAGATGGGACTGACTAGGTGGGAGGAAAAAGAAACTTGGATAAGGAACCAGGGATTGGACAGAGACAAGGCTTAGACGATAACCAATTACAGAAGGTAGAGCAGAGAAGTTGTGCCCTTCCTTCTAGACTTCACGAAGAAAATGGGAGAATATGTTCTCCTATTCTTCTGGTGTCGGTGAATAACTATGAAGCCCCCTGACAAAGCACCCCATTCCCCATAGAGCTACTCCACATAAGTGTAAGTCTGTAATGCTTCCCTGACACTCTTGAGACTGCTTCTGAAAATCCTGACCCATAGACTTGCTTCTGCTCCACACATGCTGAATTCAGAAAAGAGGTGATGCAAAAATGGCACTCTTGAACCTCTAAAGAACCAAATACTGCTGAGGACTCTGCCGTATCAAACTGGGCACCCAAAAGTGGTGGATTACTTTGAACTTTATTTCCATGTGTCCTATTTCTCATTTGTAAAACAGGATTGGTAGTGTCCCCCTATCTGACAGGGATGTGATGAAAATAAATTTATTAATGTTATTAAAGCATTTGGATACTATAGCAATGAATACCATAGGCCAGCTTCTGAAGAAATGAATAATTCTGTCTTCAGAGCAGGGTTCAAATAGTGAGCACACATTATTTGAATGATGATAATAATAAAAAAATATTGAACAGCTTCCTAGTTAGAGAGCATGGTCCATCCTGTTCCCTGAGTGAGTGAGGCAGGGAACCTGTGGGGAAAATAATATATTAGCACCATGGATCCTGATAAAAAAAAAAATTCCCACATTTTCTGACTTAAAAAATTAACCCAAAATCCAAATTTTGCCAGGATTAAAATGAAGCACCATTACATTATTAAAAAAATCCCAAATTTTCTGACTTACAAACCCTCAAAATCCCAATGTGTGTGTGTGTGTGTGTGTATGTGTGTGTGTGTGTGTGTGTGTGTATGTATGTATGTATGTATGTGTGTATATATATATATATATAAAGTTCACAATAAGTTCTATCCCACTTTATAAATAGATATATAGATCTATATATAAATATCTATATAATATTAATATATAAATAAAATCTATATATACACATTGGGATTTTGAGGGTTTGTAAGTCAGAAAATTTGGGATTTTTTTTATCAAAGAAAACCAGGATCCCTGATTATTATTTCATTAAAGACCATCACAATGCATATGTACAGTGGAGTTGAGTTATCATTGCACAGGCAATCTTAATCTGCCAATTCCTAACGTTTGAATACTTGACTTTATGGCTCTAGTGCTGTGTGTGTGTGTGATGTATAACAAATTTCATTCTTTTCCTCTTTACTCAGATGAGTACCTGATTATTTTTGCTATTCTTATCTGCAGTCTTCCCTAACCAGTCATTGTTTTTCTAGAACAGCTCTTCTTTATGCACTCTTTTATTCTAATTAATTTAGAAAAATATATGACAATGGAACCCCAAATTGTATTATGCCTTTCATGGAAAAAATGTGAAATTGGTGCCTATGCTGAGAAACAGGTTAGATAGTAAGTGACATGGGGAAGGGATCAGGGAGGACATGAGTTTGAAGTTAGGCGATTATTTGGTTAAATAATTGTATGCATGTCTATGATCTGGCTGGTCAAAAAATTTTAAAAATAAATCCTCTCTTAGAGGCAACCAAAAGCTTATACTCCCTATGGAGGGACTGAAATTATAGCTGGAATAAACAAGGGAAATGCATTGTGAAACCAGTTCTGAAGCCAGGTAGTTCATCTTTGCCACTGTTTATATTAATTCCCGAAAAGATCCCCAGTATAAATCAGGATAAGGAAAGGCATTATTGTAGTGGAGCCTGCAGTGAAGTGATCTGAGGGGAGAGAGTCAGGTGAAATGATTATGGCTTCAGCAGGAATGCAAGATAATGGGTCCACAATATGTTCTATCCTACCAGTAGTCCAGCTGTGGCTTCTTCCTACAGCCAACTGGACCTGTACTATTGGGAAGGACAAAATTCTTGGATACTTTTATTTTTTGAAATCATCTTAGCGATAATGAAGCTAAACTACTGGTATTTTGGCCTTTCATAAAGAATGCAGTGGTAAGCTACAGCACTATTTAATTCTTGTGTCACATGATCCCTTTATTCTAGAGGGTAGCAGTTCATCTTGAACAGACAGTGCATATTTGGAAGTTTCCATCTTCATCTATTTCTCTGGCAGCCTGCCTTTTTATTTTACTAAACAATTAACAAATAGGACCCACTTTCCCTAACATAGCATCTTTCTTCAGATAAATATCAGTGTTTATTAATCAGTGTGCCAGTTACTCTTCTAGATCTTCCGGTTGCAATGGGAAAAAAAGGTGTTCTGAATTAATTCTACAAGATGGACTGCCTAAATAATAGATACGGCCAAGATGTGTCACATATTCTTACCTTCAGAAATTACACTGGAAAGGTGTATACTGACTACTGATCATATCCAAGTTGTTTTCTCCTATGCTTGAAGAAGGGTGCTTGTGCCCAAAACCTTGCAATTAAAGATTTTTTTTTTTTGTGCAAAAATCTAGTTGCTCTAATAAAAGATATCACCTCTACCACACATTCTGATTCCTTTTGCCTCTAGACCAATACGGCTACAACCTGGATACCTGACACACAAAAGATATCGAATTTTAGCCACTTTTAAAAATGAAATCTTCGTAATTTTACAAGGAGGAAGTTTTACCACCTGAGACCCTGCTCCTGCCTTTGTTCAAGGTAATTTGCATCATCACAGAGCCCAGAGACACCTCACCACACAAGAAGTTCCTGCCCAGAAGAGCTTTCCATCTTTTTACTCTTCTGTGAAATGTGAAACATCATAACCAGAAGGAAATACGAATACATCCTGCTTACCACCAAACAACTTAGAAGTGAGCAAACTGTTCCAACTTTTCTTTGAGCTTAACCTACATAAAATGAATTATACCAAACAGGAGATTTTACCATGCCTTTAACTCTCCTGTGAAATAAGATCTTTCATTTCTACCTGGGAGAACTTTACAATCTTTTTTCCTATGCCTGAAGAAGCATGTTTGTGCCTAAAAGCTTGCAATGAAAGGGGGGAAAAAAATTAGTTGGTCAAATTAAAGATTAGACCTCTACCACAAGTTCTGATTCCTTTTATAAGGATGTATTTGCTGGTGTATGTTGGGGTTTGGAGGGTGCCTGAAAGACTAGGAGTACAGGGCCTGGATACACTATTGAAGCACTCTTGCTATGTCCAGAGAGTCAGAATTTTATTTTGAGACCCTGCCATTGGTTAACTGAGTGGTGTTGGCACATTTTCCTTTCCATGCCACAGTTTATCTGCTGCACACGAATATATTAATACAGCAGAGGGATATGGCATGGTTTAATTAGTTAACATTTATAAAGAACTTTGAGATTCCTGAAGGAAAATGGGAACTGTGGTACAAAACATCAGTATTGCACAACAGCACTTTAAATCTTTTGGCAGTCAAGCGGCAGGCTGCATACATGCTCTCCACTATTCCTGACAATAGCAATTCTGCACTGATGCACTTAAATGTAACGCTTGTAACTGGTCTGTGGTACTTTTATTTTCAGGTGGGATTTTTCTTTGTGGCAAATAAAGTTCACTTCTGCCTTTCTTGATTCCCCTCTCTCACTTTCTCCACTGAAATGCCAAACCCTTACACAGAAGATGAATGCACAAATCATGTACATCACCTTGTCACCACAGAGCCATCAGAAACATTAAATTTCAGGTTATGCATGAATATAATCTTTCTTTCCTGGGCACAGCGTGATTTGGATTTCTCTACCAACTCAATCATTAGTGGAATTGGATTCAAAATAATACTTCATCAGAAAAGTCCTTATGAGCACAGTAATAATAACTCCAACAGCTTTTAGAATGAATTTAGGGAGCTTGTTTGCCAATGTTGGCTGAGCAAAGTGGCAAAATAGCAAAAATTAAGGAAATGAAACACACAAAATTCTTAAACTAGCATTAAGGTTTTAACAAAGACACCACAATTTGGTACTATAAAACAACAGTAGGTTTTGAAGTGTTGTCACTATCTTGGTCTAGGAAATGTATTAGGGGCAAGGCTTTTTAGTGATATCTTTTACTGGACCAACTGTATAATTGGGAGAGCTGCTGGACAAGCTTTCAGGCATCAAGTGTACAACCTGAGGAAGGGGATATGAGGCCAAAACGTTGTCCAACAGTTCTCCCAGTGACAAATTTGATCCAGTAAAAGATACCCCTAAAATTCCTTACCTTTCATAATATCAACTCTAAGTTATAATTAACCCCTTTAACTTAGCTCTTTGATTTCTTTCCATTCTCATACAGATGGTCTTTGATCATGGGGCATGTAGTAGAAAAGGACAGGGGGTTTCAAAATGCTCAATTGTTTTACAGCCCCCTCAATGTAAATTTAAATAGCTATTTTAATTTAAATCATGTTATAAAGAACTCAAATATTAATAGTATAGTTATAAATTAATTATTAGGGTTTTGTTCCCACTGAAGTCGATGGCAAATTTCTCATTCACATCAATGGGAGCAGGAACAGATCCTAAGAGTTTCCCTTCTTGTTTAAATGAATAATGCTGTGAGCTTTAATACTCTTCTAAAAGTCAGAAAAGGAATTATAAATCAGTGCAATACTGAACTTCACTACAAACCAATCTGCAGCTGAGAGCTTGTGAAAGGAATAAGAAAGAAAAAGAAAAAAAACAAAAACAAAAAAGCCACCTATACCAATAAGCCCAAGCCTCTGCCCTCCTGGATTTAATTAAAAATTGCTCATTTTTGTTTACCTTTTGGTATAGCTGAAGAGTAACATTTTATTTTTCATTTTATTCCTTAAGTAACAATTCTTATTTTTCCTTTTTTAATACAGTGAAAAAGTTTTGAAATTAGTTTGGGAAATCATATATCGAGATGGTGTAGAAAAGTACCACACTAATAAATAAGTGTAAGAAAAAGGAAAGAAAGTTTACTACTAACTAGTCCCTTGTTGTGACATTCAGAGCAGCAGGGAACACTGCTGGATATATTGGTAACTGGATGCTATAGTTTATACCCAACCTCTTCTTGCCCGGCTTCTTTTTCCCTCTTCTTTTTAACTTGTCCCTCCATGTAATGAATTCTATCCACTACATTCTGACCTCCAATTCATATAAGTTTCACCTCTCAGTTTAAACAGGCAACCCTGCTTGCAAAGTTCGGCTCAAAAGGTCATAAATAAAGAAACTAACCTAGTGGATTAGACTAGTGCAAGCATAGCATGGGCATGGTGAAACCTAAACACGTGGAAGACGTGGCCTCAACAGTCGTGGAATTTATCATCCCTTAGAGGCCTAAGTGCTCTGACTGTCTTTTAAGCATCTCTAACTGAACCATCAATAATTAATTTGCCTATATCTAACTTGTGGACAAGGGAAGGTCCTTTCGTGTGGATAGTTAAGTAGACTGTTTAGAAAGATGTTAACCTTTTCAACCAGTAACTGGATATTATGGAGGGAAATGCCTATCTTTGAAGACATTGCCTGACAGTCAGTTTACAATAGCCTGTCACTTTGACCCTACTTTCTATCTCTTATCATATGTATCAGGGTTCCTGTCAAAGGAAAACACAATAAAACTGGGAGATATTTACAGCTCTAAAACCATGCTAATTCCCTCTCCTCATCAATGTCATACTCAAATAGGACTAGGAAAGATTTGACAGGTTATTCCTGAATACACATTAGAACTGAACTTGATACTCTAGGGAATTTTCCTCTATAACAAAAATGATGCTGTCAACCAAATCCTCAAATTGTCTGATCTAGTTGTTTGGTTGATTGACACAGAATGATGGTTATTATGTATAGTTGCATATACACACCACACGTGTAGATATGATATCCAGCCAACTCACTCTCAAGAATTCACTGCAATCATATGTAGAACCTGATTGCCATCAACAGTTTAAAAGCCATTTGCAAGTACAACCTCTACCCTGCCTGTTTGACAAAAGAGCAGAGAATACCCAGGGTCCCTGCTAACAGGGTTTGCTTACACCACTATAATATGAAAAAACCTGCCATTCACCAAAAGATATAATACTTCACCTGGTACTTCAGATTCCATTGCTTAATACTAAAGACCACACAATTCACCTCTAAGGACTAGATCCACAAAAAGATTTAGGAGCTTAAGTCCTAGTTAACTGTCTCTTCAGGCACATGTCCAAAATCTAGATACTCAAAATCTCTGCTCCGCTGCTGCTTAACTTTGGGTGTGCCTAAACCTAATAGGGCCAGACCCACAAAAAAGCCTTAAATGGGTAACTCTAAGGTGAAATCTGTAGCCATGGCTTAGTTACCAAGGCTCACAAAGCATAGGAATGGGACCCACAAATCCAGCACAGGGTGGGGAGTTACATAACAGGAAAATAGTGAGGACATGGGGATGTTTTAAATCCTTACTCAGTGCTATGGGGAGGAATCTCAATTCATGAGTCACAGGCCTCAGGTTAGGCACATAAGACCTTCTTTCAAAACATTGCTAGGAGGGGCAAAGGGCTGGTTATTTTGTACACTTCCCTTTTATGTTGTAACTCGGTAGTTCTCATCCAGACTATGGGAGACCTGGATTCAATTTCCTCCTCAATCTGAAGGGGTTCAAATCCCCATTTCCCAAGAGAGTGCCTAACCCACCATGGGATAAGCTATTTTGGCACTAGAGGCTTCTATATATGTGGTTTTATGTATCTGGAGGATATTCAAAATCCACAGGATTTTGAAAGGGGTGGGCTGAAAGAGCAGATGTTGCTTTCCCACAGTGGAAGGATTCAGAGGCAACTCCAAAAGTGAACTGTAACAGAGTGGTACCAGGGCACCCACAAAACAAATTTCGCCACCACCCTGATTGGGATCATCAGCCTTGCACTTGCCTGCCATGCCATGTTGTCTCAGTATATATTTAGACTGTGGGAGGCTACCCTGATCTTAGTGGTGCACACTATTCTTGTGACCTCAGCCTTATGGGCCACCACACATGGCTCTGACCTTCCCTATACTGTGTCCCATCCCTTGCAGGTGGCATTACAACAGTCATCTGGTTCATTTAAATTCAATACCATCTCTGAGCTGGGCTGCACTCCAGCTCATGCCCAGCTGAGCCACACTTAGTTCTTATGCTCAGTTACTCTCTTGTCATGTCAGGTATGTCGCATATGGTATGTTCTACTGTCCTAGCTGAGTCTAACCCCATCACATCCAGGATCCTCCACTCTGTCTTAGCTGGTTCTGGCCCCTATTGGGCCCCCTCATCACTCAGGTTGTCTTCCACTGGGCTTTGCTCTTTAACTCTGGCCCCTCTGCTCCATTCTCAGTTATCAGCAGACCTGCTTCCCTTCTCGCTGGCCTGGTTCTACTTACTCAGGCCTCTACACTCCTAGCAGCCTAGCTTTGTTTACTCAGGCTCTTGTCACTCCTAATGGCCTGGATTTGCCTGCTTCGGCTCTCTTCACTCATAAGGGCCTGGTATTGCCTGCTCAGCACTCCTCGCTCATAGAGGCCTGGGTTTCATCAGGCCATCCTGATCTCCTTCTACTTCTCTAGGCCTCCCCTGGAGGTGTACCCGTCTCCCTTAAAGCACTGTTCTCTGCTCTCAAACCCTAACTCCATCTTGTACTCTTCCTGGCCCAAATCCCAGGTCCAAAACCTTGGGCCCTCTCTCCTTAGCCCACTCTTCAGATAACTCCCCAAGTCACCATCATGAAGGGCTCCGATGACCCTGCCTTCCAGCTTGCTGATGGCCCCAATCCAGGGACTTTCACCTAACCATGCCTGGCTCCGCTTTCTGGCCAGTCGAATTGCTAGGCCCTCCATGGTGCTGGCTTCACCTCACAGTGGGACCCGGTCCTGACCCCTGCTAGGCCAGTTGAGGTCTATAACACTGGCACATGTGGCCATTTACCCTCTTTCCTTCTGGGCCCTCCTCTCTGAACCTCTTCACATTACTCACTCCCTGCTGGGTGTAGAACCCCACCATGCACTTCTTCTCTCTACTCCTCGGGTATGCTCTGGCTGGTCGCTACACCTCCTGCACCCTGGCCTAGTCTTCAGGGCCCATTTGAGTTACTTCTGTGGCCTGCTGCCTTAGCCAAGCTCTTGGCCTAGTTCTCCCAAAGCCACTGATCCTTCTCCTCACCCAGACTCAGGTGCAAGCAGCCCCTGGCTCCACAGTTCATTGGCTCCTCTGGAGGCCCCTAGTATGAGCTGCTCCAGGCTTGTGGTGAGCCCTGCTACCTTCCAGGCCCCTAGTGCAGCCTGCTGCTATTTCAAGGCTTGCCTGCCTCCAATTTAAGTCCCTTGTCCAGGCTACTTCTGCCTCTGGGTCTCTGTGGCTTCCCTCAGGGCTTTGATTGCCCAGCCCCTCACTTACCACTGCCTCAGCTCAGCTGGGGACCCCCACTCTGGGTCCCTAAGAACCTCCTCCTCCTCCCCAGTAGTTCCTACCCTGTCCTCCAATGGTAAAGATGGCTTTCCAGAGCTGTGTTCTCCAATCACTTGAGTGCTGCTCTCTCTGCTTTTCTGTAGTGTCAGCCATTTTACAGCACTCACCCTGGGCTTTTGCCCTGACTAAACCCAGGCTCAGCCAGCCAGCCACCCATTCAGCAGTCACGTGAGGTCTCCTGTTTTGCCCCAGCTGCCAGCCTCTTCATCTGGTAACTCTCATAATGGGGATCAGCCTCACCTGCCAGGGCTTCCATGCCCTAGCTGGCTCCCTTAAAGTGTCAGGCACATCCGGTGCCCTGCTACATAGACCCTTGAATTTTTCTTTTCCCCTACCCTTCCTCTGTGGGAAGAGGCCCTCAACACTGCTGGCTGCCAGAGCTGGGAGCCTTTTAAGGGTGAGTGGAGGTGCACAGGTGCACTACATGGGGAGTAATAAGTTACAATTCAGTCAGTTGTTGGTCTTCTCTGGAGTGCTTTTCATTCACTGATATTTTTGTCATGCTGTGTGATAAATTAAAAGATCAAGAAGATGGACTCTAAGGGCATTTTTACACCGGCTCCTGAAGCGGGGGGTGGTCTTTGAGTATCAGCATTTCCACGTCTCACAATGGCAGTGGGGGCACTTTGTCTAAAGCTCATTTGACAAGTTTCAGTTGAAGTGCCCTGCTGCCATTTTGAGGCATGGGGATGCTGATGCATGAGATGTGGGGGCTGGCTGGAGCACAGTAATTATCACACTCAAGCAGACTCAATTAATCGAGCCTGCTCTGATGTGCTATAACTACAGCACGTTGGAGCAGCCTCCGGCTCATGTACAGGAACCCTAAGATTCTGGCCTCAGCTCAGGCTTATAATTATTACTTTAGGTGTTCATGCAGCCGTCCTCCTGTCTGCTTCTGTACCTTCTTTGCCTTGTTGTATTATTGTACATAAACAAAAACTCATGCTCCCCAGGACTTAGTAAAGTATGTGTTAGCGCTCACACACATTCAGTTCTATCTCTTTAAATCTGTGCAGAATCTTTATCTAGCATCATCTCATTACAACCTTCAGAACTATCACAAACACAACATTTGTTCTTTAAACTGTATATGGTACCATACTGCATCATACTTAATGAAACCTACTTAGCTCATGTTTCACTGGTTTGTCACAGTTTGCACATAGAAGTTGTGCGAATTTTTTTGGAGTTGTTTAAATTCGGTAGGAATGTTACTTGTATTCTCTCTCTCAGCCTATAAAAATAAATAAATAAGGAGAGAGAATGAGAAAAGATTGTATTACTAACTTGTTTACTAACTGTAAATTTACTGGTGCAGAAGCTATTTATAGATTTTGCCAGACATTGAGTTTTGAACATATTGTGAAGTGTCTGCAGTTCATCTTCGAGGAAAGGTCTGATTTTGACAAAAGATGCCCCAAATTTAAATCAGATGTTACATTAGGATTCTTCCTATATCTTAAATTAATTTAATTCTACCCTCATTCTTTTAATGCATTTATAAATAAGTATTAAGGAGAAAAGTTAGAGGCAAACAAGACATTGCTAAAATTAGTAGTAAAAATATAGAATATGAGAAATGTAGAAAAATAAGAATATAACCGTCATTTACCTTGACCTTTTAAATATATCGGTGGACACAACTTCCTGTAGCGTAGAGGCTGCTTATGAACTTTGACAGTAAAACTACACATTTTTTCTGAATCTCTTAACTCTTATTACAAGCCTTCCCAGATCCAGTCCGTGCAATTAGATCCCTGTGTCTTCTCTTTACATATTCTTAATTGGTAAAATTATATTTTAGGTTTCAAAGACTTAATCAGCTGGGCCTCTATGCACATCTTCACACTACTTGCTAGATTCAGTGCACACACACTTTTCATTGGCTCCTGCTTGCATACACAAAGATCTCTTTTGCATGGGCAAATTAGATATGTTTACCAATCCACAAAAAAAGGGTAATGTTGTTTGTCTATAAAGCCCACCTCCAATACGATCCTTGGAGCAGTGCATAGGATAATACAAACCATGGATAATACAATGTCAACAGTATTATGAAGACCTAATATAAACCACTCATATTACAATATAAAGTGGTCCAAGGGATGCCTAAGCAAAACGGAGATGGCAGAGGAAAAAGAAGATAATTATGATACGCAATAGGAGACTTGAAAGGCTACCAAGAGATTGATAAGCATCTATCAGACAAATATATGGGACTGATCCATGTTTTGTCTTCCTCTGGTTCTAAATACAGATACAGCAATACCTGGTGGCAGCAGAAGCTTCAGCTTCCTCCATACTCTTGACTGTGCTTCATTATGCCTTTATCTCTTTCTGCTCCTCTTTTCTCTGTCTATGAAGTAAGGTGAATAGTCTGGAAGAATAAGAGAAGAGACCTACCAGTAGTCCCAGTCATTGGTCATACTCCAGTGCAGAGCTTCAATTTCTCACAGGTCGGAGGAGAGATAAGATGTCTTGAGGGAACGGGCAAAGGGAGAAAGTGACAGGGCATAGAAGAGAGGACTATAACACAGGGTAAACCTACAAACAGAATAAGATTGGGGTTTGTCAGTCCCTCTTCTGTTTATCTGGGTGCTTTTACTGCCTCTACCTGCACCTGTTAGTGGAACAGTTTAGGAATCTTGCTATGATTATGGAGGTGTGAGTTTTGAGTCCTGCTCTGGATTTATGCCTTGGGCTGCTGCCAGTTGATCCAGTGATGAATGGATATGTGATTGTTTCTCAACCCATGGGTCACAACCCAAAAATTGGTTGCAAAACTATATGAAAGGGTCATGCACAAACTTTAAAAATGGAGCAGCAAACTTTAAAAATGGATTCTCCTTCAAAGGAAAAACATGTGGGAAATTGTGGCTTTTCCCTTGCAGACTGGCAGAGTTCCAGCCTGCAAAGAGCAGCTTAGGGCCTCCCATGCCCCCCACAGTGGAGGGCTAGGGACTGGGAGTGAGGAGCACTGGGTCGGGACTGGCCATTGTTTACAATGGGTCTTGGTACAAAAAAGGTTGAGAACCATTGACCTAGACTATACTTTTTATAGTATAATAGCATAAAGACTATACTTTTATGCTATTTGCATCACTATCTTAGGTGTCGTTTACTATAAACACTGGCATGCCTTAACCACAATACTTTGATGGGTGAGCCATCATGGGTGGACCTTAGACGTGATTTATATAGCCTACATTTGCATAGTACCTTTCTATTTACCTTCACAACACCCCATGAAGCTTGGAAGAATAAGTGACCTGGCCAGTTCACCTAGGAAGGCTGCAGCAAAGCCAGATATACCAAGTCTCAGCTCAGTAGTTTTACTTCCCTTCCTCCATTTTAGGGAGTTCAGAGTCCATCAGTGCCAACTTAAAGCCTGCATGTCACCTTTAAAGCAGACAACATAAGGGGCAACGGAGAGGTGTCATATGATCACAGTTCCATTAATGAGCAAACATGCTGCAGAATTCTGAACGAACTGCATGAGACAGAGATGCCCAGCTGCAAGCTGTGCTAAGAGGGAATATGATAATTACAGCTTGTGGTCACAAGGGCATGTGTTGCTCTTGCAAGGCCATCATGAGATAAATAAGGGCAGGGTCTGCGCAAATTGCTCAGCTATAGAAAAACAGCCCTCACTGTTGTGTACATGCAAAAAAGGGCAAATAAATGCAAGCCTGCCCCACTTGTTCACCTCAAGGTGGACAAAACCAGAAAAAAACAATATTTCGTATGTGGATGTGCAATGGCTCATAGGACAAATGTTGTTTTAAGCTAAGTGTTACAGAAATCTCTTGGACATAAAGAAAATCTATAGGATGGGTATTACAAGGGCAAAGTTAGGTTTTCCTTCACCATTGTCTGAAATGATAATCTTCAATTACCAGATGGGTGCCAAATTATTATATTTACTGCTTGCATTAGTAGAACTCTTTTGCTGTGCCAGTAATACAACTTCACTGATCATCCCTTGGAGGTAAGTCATTTGGCTGACCTCATCAGCCATCACTCCTTATTAGTTAGTGAGGTCAGACCAATCTGTCTTACCTGCAAGGATGACCAGTAGTTGATATTTAACTGCCTGATCCTTTTGCTGTAATTGCTGCAGTAAAATGATTGCTATTGTAGCAGGATGTTGTGGTGTGATTGCTATTCCTTTTGGGGAGGGGAAAGTTACTGTAAAACAGATATCAAAGTCTACATCACCTACACAAGTTGCCTGTAGTCCTGGGGCATGTGGATATTATGGAAAGGAAAGGAAATGAACACACAAACATGACTTCAGGCTCTGTAATTATTCAGATCCAGGAATCGGCATGTCCCAAAATAAAGACTGTACAAAAATTGTAAATCTTATTCCAGTTTAGATGAGATGGAACAAACCTCTATTCAACCACGATGAAGAAACTAATGTGATGAATGTAAGTAAATATAAAAATATTGAGCTTATGCACATTAGTAATTATTCCATGGGTGACAAGTGTATGATAATTCATAAAATAGATATTGAAAAAAACTCTCTGCTGCACAGAGATGTTGCCTTCTCTCTCGTACAGTCCTGAATACTACTCTCACAATTCTACACTGTACTCCCTTGCAATAACACTCTATTTTGTGATGGTAGTAGTGTTTTTTTCTGGTAAGACTTTTTATTGATATTTATAAAGTCAATTAAATGTATAATGAGCAAAATAGATTTCAATTTGTGTATATTCCCCAAAACTGTATGGTTTGTAAGAATTCCAACAGTGCACAATTTTCCAACTAGTAAAAGCTGTATGGATACCAGAAAGGCAATACTACATAGACATAACAAATATGGTGGATTACAGTAATAAAATAAGACAAAATGTACATGAATAAGGGAGAAGAGGGAAGATGGGACCAAGAGGAAGGAACAAGGAGAGGCAGAGAGGTAGAATGGAAGTCTGGCAGCCTAAAAAAATCTCAACATTGTTATTCAAAACTACCTGAAAAGGAAGTTTGTACACCCTTGGAGCATTGTAGGGCACCTAAAATTTAAATGCAGTGTCCTTTATGAGATATAGCCCAAAGCTGTTTTTATTGATTTACTGAAAAACCATTGAGACCCCTACTTACTCAGTTTTTACTGATTTATTTCCACTTTGCAAGGCTGGGTTGCCCTTATCGATGCTTTTTCATGAGGCAAGGATGGAATTGATATGTTAGCAAGGATAGCCTATATCCTTTGCACAGCCAAAACTGTAGAAACCTTATTTTTCTCCATTGGACAAAATGAGTTTATGAATGTGTATCCAGTTTCTATCTACATGGTATTGGCACTTGGACAGACATCTCTAACATGATAAACTCGTCAGTAATTTTATAGATCTTGGAAACAACACCACCTTCTACCATAGTTTTGAGAGAGATCTTGTTATTAGGGGTGTGCAAAGTGGGCAGTATTTGATTCGGATTCAGATTTGGCCCAATTCGGGGCACAGTGATTTGATTTGCTGATTTGGATCACTGTCCCAATTCAATTTGGCCAAATCTGAATCTGAAGATTTGATTCTGATTCAGAGAATCAGTGAGTCGGCCATAGACACAGCTTTACATGTTTTTTCTACGTACTTTGGGGTACCAGGTGCAGCTCGTGAATGCTGAGATGATGGGGTGGATGGAGTGCCCCACAGGAGTGCAGGGGGTCCCACATACACTTGGTGATGGACCCCTATCCCCACACTTCCCTGGCTCAGCAATCGGCCTTGGGGGGACCCCAGTTTGCCCCCCCAGACCCAGGAGGCACCAGTTGCCAAGCTGGGGGGTTGGGGAGGGTCCCCTGTGCACTCAACGGCAGACCTGGAAGTGGACTGGAAGTACTTCTGGTCCACTTCTGGGACCCCCCCACCGCCCATGCTCCTGTAGGATGCTCCATCCACCCCACCATCTGTGTTCATGAGCTGCACCTGGTACCACGAGATACATAGAAAAAACATATAAAGCTGTGTCTATGGCTGAATCGTCAAATCTCTCTGAATCAATTGAGAGGCTTCCGGTTTGATTCAGAGAGATTAATGGGTCTCCTGATTCGATTCAGATTTGGAGATTCGGCCGTCAAATCGGGTGTAATCTCCTCCAAATCGAATCAGCATCCGAAGCTTTGCACACCCTTTCTTGTTATGCTTATAAATAGAATTATATGATGGTATTGCTTTCAATAGCAGGGCACTGGAACTGATGACACAGGTGGGCTTTTCCAGTTCTGTGTTTCTCTGTGATGGACTTCTTTAAATGATAGCTATAGGTCTTAACTAGGTTTAGGTCCTAAATTTGCCTTCACTAACTTGTCAATATTGCTTGGTAATTTTATGCACAAGTGCTTAATTTCATTGGTTTTCTTAAAGAACAGCTGGCAGTCCAGAAATTTCCAATAATTTGGAATTTTTCCAATTTATTTTTACTGAGTTATTGATCCAAATTTTTAATTGGAATTAAGGGGTCTGAAACTGTGGCATATATATTGGATATATACAAAAGGGTATTATCTACATATAACACTGGTTGCAAAGAGCCTGTGCTATCCTAAATACCACGTACCAATTTTATCCTGTTTTCATGAAAATGTATCTAGAAGAGTCTGCATACTCAACAGGATTGTTGTACACCCTTTAGCTATCTCGAGGAGCATATACAGCTTGTGCCAGGGGATCAAGAGCCCAATCCAAAAAGTAATGGAGACAGAATGGTCAAAGGTATCCAAAGCTATATTCATATTCATATACATATTCATAATTTCTCTGATAACCAGAGAAATACTTAAGAAAATAGGGCTGTGGCATCAGAAACATCAAACACTTTTTCTTTTTTTCCTCTGTGTTAATATTATTTTAATACACTGCAATATAAGACCATATTATAACGTGTTGTCAGCAGATGCTTGTTTAATTTTGACTCAGATAAATATCAAATAACTTCTGGGAGATTGCCTTAGTAAGGCTTGGGTGAGGGTCTCAGGTCTGTAGTAATACCAAGGCTCTCAAAGTGCTATAAAACATCAAGTAATGTATAGGTTGTATGATCCACTAAGTATTATTGTCTCATTTTACAGATAGGAAAATGAGGTATAGAGAGAGAAAGTGATTTTTCTCAAGCTAAAACAAGAGCCAATGGCAGAACCAGGAATAGGATGGTAAAACAGCTGTCTCCATTGACTTCACTCCTGGTTCCCCAAATCCAGTAAAGTGCATTATGAAGGACTTCAGCATTATAAAGGACCCATTCTCCTTGAGTTTGTAAGGTCCTTGGATCTTAAGCAAAGCTTTTTTTAAAGAAGAGTGTGCTGTAATCTGAAATATATTTTGAGCAGCATCTGCTATGATTCTAGCCTCAGGATTCCTCTTTTTCTCTCGGTCTACTTTATAATCTATTCATTATTACTCAAACTTTAAGCTCTGTGCTACAGAAGATCATTAATCATAGATATAATTTAATGACAGCAGGGTCGTGTCCCACTAACTAAGTACACCTTGTTTGCCTCAAAATGCTAATCATTTCTCTGCAACATTAATGAGGGACAATTGATATTAAGCCTAATAATCGTGTGTGGTCTAGTTACAGATTTATTCATATAAATTGGATTTTTGTGTTATGGTAATAGCGTAATACATAAATGCAGCAAAGTCTTATTGTATAAAATAACATTTAAGCTTCATCACAATAACAAAATGTTGTCTCTGAAATATTTGGGAACATATTATACTGCAGTGACCATAAAAAGTTCTAGAAAATAATGGAGAGTCAATATCCGATACAGTTCCTCAGGTTAGGCAGCATCTTTACTTCTCAGATAGTCCCATTACCTGCAGTGGAAATAATAGTAGATTAAGAAACTTTTGTAAGGGTAAGAGCATCCGGCCCATTGTCACTGTAGTAGTTCTAAGAAGTGGCTTAGAGCAGTGTTTCCTGAACTAATGGTGTGCCAGGATGCTGAATAGTGAGCCTTTGTACTTGGACCAGAACCACTCAAGATCTATTGTGAGTTAGGGTGCTCTCAGCTAAGCAAATGTTTGGAACCACTGTTGCAATCTAGATCTTATTCTAGAAATTGACGTCGTTGTTTGAAAAGGAGGGAACAACTAGCTTTGGGTGGTGAATATATTGTGACCAAAAGGGATAAAGAAGAGTAAACCAAATTCAATTCTGCCTACCAATTCTGAAAAGTAAATAGTATCCTTGACTGATAATAAATGGTATCATTGACTGATTTGCTTTCAAGTGACCTTCTCTTTTGGTTTCCAGATCTCATACTCTCATTTTTTGCATGTAATTGTTGGAAAACCATTTTTATTTTCTTGAAAATTTAAAGTAGGCATATTCACCCCATCCAGCAGGGAGAAGGCAGTGAACAATAGTTAGGATGTGGTTATAGACCTACTCATTCCTCTTTGGCTAGAAGAATTTTGGCTCTAATATACCAATGCAGTATCATGAGACTGGGTTCTAAGGCAACTTAAAGAGAAAGAGAAATGGAATGGGATGCTGTAGATGGCACTCACTCCTCTTGGTAGGAACAAGTTTATTTTTGTACTTATGAGACTACCCTACTACATCCCATCTGTTCTCAGCATTCAAAATATTGGAACTACAGGAGTGAATACTGACAAGTGTATTTAGCTGAATGGAAAGCATGGCACAGACACTAAATATAAGCAGGGATTAGAAAATACTGATGGGTCTCTTTAGTCCCTATCTGACCAGGTCTCTACCAGCATCCTCTTCAACATTAGTTTATATTGTAGTCTCAAAAAGATGCCACGAATTCAGTGGGCTTGAAATGTAAAATACTACCCAATGTTAAGGCTACAGTAAAGCAACATAAGGATCCTTGTGCTGATATTGTCTACAGTGGATGTGTCTACACAAGATGCATTACTATGCCGTTGCCTAGTTGACTGCACAGTAAGGGCACACGTGTACACGTGTACAGCGCAGTAAAAATCCCTAATCGCGATTAAATTTGCTACCTGTAAATGCACGCGAATGTAAGCATGATTAGTAATTGAATAGTAACGCATGTGTAGACATGACCCAGCAGAAAAGTTGCTGCTGGGTCGCCCAGCTACTAGGGGGCTGGCCTGAGGCTGCCCGAGGACTGCAGTCTAGGAGCCTCTTCTGCTCCAGGGCTGGACTGCCTCACTGGTGGCTTCTGCCTTCAGGCTATAAGAGCCTGCAGCCATTATGTGCCCTGGGGAACACATCACAGGCAACCTGAGGGCACTGCAGGCCCTGTTTGTCCCCCTGGGCAGGCCACAGCCCTGCTGTTCCTGCCTCTCTGGAACCCTGCACTGCTGCTTGGCCCTGCACAGTCTTGTGGCTGCTAGGGCACTGCTGTCAGGCCAGGTGGGTGCTCAAGAACTGCTGCAGGCTCTTGCAGCCTGTGGCCAGCATGTCAACACCCCAGGGCTACCTGCAGGCTGCTTCTGGCAGCAGGGCCAGGGCCGCCTGCCTGCTGCAGACCCCCAGCAGCCTGCTCTGTGCCTGCAGCTGCTGCAGGGCATAGCCTCTGCTGCACAGCTGCTAATCCCTTGCTGTGCCCTTGCACTGGGGGTTGCTGGCAGGTGCCCAGGGCTGGCAACAGAGGGACAGCTATGCAGTGTCCCAGAGAGCCAGCACAGGACCCACAATGGCCTTATCCTCCCCATCTAGGCCTGATGCTGACCATATGTGCATGCCTGTGCCCTCTACCCAGAGCCCCAGCTGGAGCCAAGAGGAGGTTGGTGCCCTTGTGGTGCTGGGTGATGCAGAAGTATAGCACCAATTTGAATGGGGTGGGCACTCAAATGTCCACATTTATGAGGCCATGTCAGGTGGCATGTGGGAGTACGGGCACTCCTGGTCAGTGTGGCATAAAGGTCAAGGCCTTGCGGGCACCGTAGGTGGCCATGACCAAATACAATCATTGGTCCGGCCATACCCATAAGACCAACTTATGCAGCAGCTGACCTGCATTATGGCACTCTGGGACCCAGGCCACATCCTGGGTCTTTTATCAGGCCTGCCTGCCTGAGCCCCTGCCCCACATTGACACGTTACTGAAGGAGGTACCCTCTGGTGTTCAGTGTCCCATCCCGCCCAGCTCCCTGGCTGCATAGTCCACCAGTAGTTTGGGGAGCCCTGGCCAGTGCTTGCTTCAGCAGCTGCATCACCCCAGACCCTGCCACAAGGAATGCCCAGCCATGTCACTGCCAGCTGTCAACAGTGCCAGCTCCTCCAACAGTGACAGCAGAGAGGTTGGCTTGCAGGGGGAGAGAGGGGAGGACCAGGACAGCAGCAGGTGCTGCCAGGAGCCTGGCCTGTCCTGCCTTGGGGATGGGCTGTGGGAGGCAGGCTGCAGTGGCCCGCCAGCCCCAGGAAAGCACGTAGGAATGGGGGGCTGAGCCAGTGGGTGCCTGGGCTCTGGCCTGCCCACCCAACTTACACTGGTCCCTGGACACCCATGCATGGCTGACCCCCAATCTGAGGCCAGGCAGCCCATGGCTCCTGGTGCAGAGCATCTTATCACTGAAATATTGCAAACGCTTACAAAAAGCTTCTGTCTCTGGGCTGTGCAGATCCAGCATCTGAACGTGGGGGAGAGACTACAGGGGCCAGCGGGAGTGCTGGGTCAGGGACACTGCCACCCAGCATCCTTCAGATGCTCTGGCTGTGCAAAAGGTGCACGTAGGATCAGACCCCGCTCGTCGAGTGACTGGTGGCAGTGGCTGAGGAGTGGCGGGAGCCTGTCTGGGCCTGCCAGGAGGAGGTCTTGGCCTAAAAGAAGAAGTGGCAGGAGGAGGACCTGGCCCACCAGGAGAGGTAGTGGGCACAGAACATCGCCTGGGATGAGGTGTTCTGGGCCAGGTCTTGCAGGACCAAAATAGGATCCTGGACCAAGCTATGGAGGCCATGGATGATGACCGCCGAACCCTGGACACTGTCCTGAGCCTAGTGGCCTTATGCATGCCTGCTGCTGCCTGGGCCCCATCCCTAGCCTTGCAGGTCCCTGGCAGCCACCCACCGCTCTGGAGCAGCAGCCACCTGTGCCTGGGGGGAGGTCTTCTACTGCCTCCTGCCTTCAGGAGCCTCTGGCCTGGTTCTTGCCCTGGGTCTGCTGCCTCCCACCTGGGCGCCCTGGCTCCACATGGGAGTGGAGCCAGATCTGCCTAGAGTGGTGCCAGGACTGGACATCAGCCCTATTGGGCCTGGACTGCACTAGGCATAGGGGGAGCTGCCTGCCTCAGAGGAGCACCAGCACCATCACCTCTGGGTGAACCCTCCACCCACCACATGTGCTGCAGTGTGCACACCCATGGGGGAACAGCCCAAGGCCAGGGTGCTGGTTACCTGCTCCTGGGCTCTGCCCCCTAAATGCCCCCATACCATGATCCCCCACTGTGGGGGGACAGAAAAACATGGACTTTGTAAATATTTTTCACACTGGGAAGATTTTTTTTTATTGTTAGTGCATGGGGAGGGTAGTAGAGGAGCTGTGTTTTTGGGGAAGGAGGGTAGAGGGGACTCTGTGAAGGCCAGAGGAGGCTGTGAGTGTTGAGGAGGAAGGGATGAGGGGTGTGTGCTGTGAGGGGAATAAATATTTCTTCTTTGGACATGTGTTTGGCATAAGAGTGGTGCTGGGAGTGGGCAGGGGGTCGGGGGTCTGTAGGCGGCAGGGCAGCATTCGAGAAAAGGGAGTGCTGCAGGAGGTGGTTCATTAGTCCCACACCTGGTGCCCTGGCCCCTGCTGGCAGGTGCATGGCTATCTGGAGACCTCAGTGTGGGGGACCTGCTGCTGCCACAGGAGATGCTCCTATGGTCAGGCCGCCTCTGCGTACCACATCTCCTCTGCCCAGGCCTCATGGAAGAGCTCTCCCTGGACCTCACAGATATTATGCTGCACACAGACTACAATGCCTGTGGGAGGTTCTCCTTGATGACCTTGAGGTGGGCAGTGAGGGAGTGCCAGCAGCCCTTGAGGTGGCTGATGGCAGACCCTACCAGCATGCGGGTCCAGTCCAGGTAGCAGTTGAAGTGGATCTGGCAGGGGTCCAGGCAGCCAGTGTAAGGTCTCATCAGCTAGGGCAGGAGCAGGTAGGCAAGGTCCCTGATGAGAAGGGGTGGGATGGCCACAGCACCCAGCTTCAGGTCCAGCAGCCCCAGCATGATGTGTCCACTCTCCATGAATTTCATTAGGCCCGATTTCCTAAAGACACAGGTGTCATGTGTGCTAACCGCCTAGCTGGCACTCATGTGAGTGAACATGCCCTGGTGGTCCATGATGGCTTGCAGGACCACAGCAGTGGAATCCCCTATGGCTATCCATGGGACAAGCAGGTGACTGGTATGTGGGTCCCATCCAGGGCTGGGGGAGGAATACGCTGGAGGAATCCCAGTGTACAGAATTCTGCCACCTGGGGGAGGTGGACTGGAGGATGGTATCTGTCAGCATGTCCTGGAGGGCATTGTGCACCTCCAGGATGGCTCCCTGCTGGTGGCCTTGCCCACGCTGAACAGGTGGTCCACATACCAGAGGCTGGTGGATGTGGCCAGCTTCAGCAGCACCAGGGACAGGCAGGTGTTGGTAGGGAGGGCCAGGTGCATGCCAGGGTCCTGGTGCTCCAGGTGGGGCTGGAGCTGGTGGAACAGGCTGCCTAAGGTGGCCCAGGTCAGCCAGCAGGTGTCCACCCATTGCTCATCATCCCAGTTCTGCTGGACAAGGTGCTGTCACCAGTGCCGGCCGGCATGGTGGGCCCAGAGGCAGCAGGGCTGGAGGCCCAGGAGGGCAACAGAGGCCCTGGTGGTGGCTTCATGGAGCCCCTCATCAGTGTCCCTGCAGTTGCGCAGGAGTGGTGGCCCTGGAAGCGCGCACTGTAGGTGGGTAGGTGGAGGCTGGTCATGGCAGAACCAGACGGGGCAAGAGGACCATGGGAGAGCCATCGGTCAGTGCAGTGGGCCAGCAGGGTGGCCATGGCAGCCAGCAGGATCCTGGTACGCTGCTCATTGCTGCCAGGGCCTGGGACATAGTGCAGGGAGGCAGGGTGGGCACAAAGCTGCTTTATGCTGCTGCTGAGCACAGAAAGAACACAGGGTGGAGCTGCCAAGCTGGTGGCAGGTGGAGCTGGAGACTTGAGCTGCCCCTGGTGGCCACAGAGGTGCACTGCAGGGCTGCAGGGACCTGTCAGCAAATTTGCTGCCTAGTCTGTACAGGTAGGCACCTACCCAAAAACCCTAACTGCGTAGTAATTTACTGCACACTAAATCTAGGCTGGAGTAAATACACATGTAGATGCTCCCACTGTATCTGATCTGTGGATACACAGAGGGCTTAATTTTCCAGAATAATGAATCCAGCTTGTGCCATGTACACTAACTACCTAAAGATAATTATTTATAGAACTGAAAAAAGAGATCTTTTTCTCATGATATTCTATGATGAAAGCATAGATTGTGCCCCTCATTCCCCACCACAAGCATGGCTGGGGGGGGATCTGTCAGGGGGGAGTGAGGGGCACCAAGAAAGCCAGGGGTTGTAGGGGGCCTTTCATTTTAATCATGGATTTGGGGGGTTTATCAGAGAATTTGCAATTTTTTTATCAGGGAAAACCAGGATCCCTGCTGATGATCAGTGGACTGTAGGGCCTAACCATTCCACACAGGGAGGGGGAAAGTGGTTGCTTTGCTAGCTGTGTGCTAATAAAAAAGCACATACATGACAACAATCCTCATATGACCACTTTTGTGGCTAAAATTGACACCACAGAAAGTGACTGCATTGAGTAGAAAATTGTGATCCCTTCTACAATTGGTCCTTAAAAGACAAATGGAGGTGCTTAAAAGACAAATGGAACTTTTTACTGAACAACATAACCCAGGCTGGAAGCATTTGGGTAATCTGGTGACCCTAGGCCCCTTAAATGCATCCTTTTAAGGCTGCAGTGGGGCAATTGGGAAATGATCCCCAATCCCAACAATTGTGCCTCCTGCCATGCCACACATACATGGCAGGAGGCACAATTTTGATGTCAGAGATCAGACCCCAATTGCACCATTACTAGTTGCCAGTACAGGGAAAGACTGGGGTTGAAAGCTTGGTGCCTGCAGCCCCACACATAGGGGCAAAAATTAACTGATTTTCAGCCCTTTCCAGATGGCCACAGATCCAGTTTGAGACCTGGAACCATCCAGACCAGTGCTAATCATCAGCTGATTGTCAGCTCTAGTGGGTTTGAGGGCTCCCCCCACTGGGAATGTTAAGCTCTGTACCCAGCAGCTCTGGGAAGGCTGTTGGACATGGGGGATCAGAGGTTTCTAGCCGGGGAAACTGAAGGGCTTCCCTTTCTATGCCACACATGCTTACCCCACCAGGAGCCTCTGATGCCCTGTGTCTGGCAGTCCCGTCAGAGTTGCGTGTTGGAGATCAGGGCTGCCCCAGGCCAGTGCTGACAATATTGTAGGTAGGCCAGGTACAGACTGGGGCTATTCAGGACTGATTCTGACTATCAGCTGATTGTCAGGCATCCTCCCTGGAGAGCCCCAGTGTGTGTACATGCTACATATTCTATTTAAGACATCATACAAACCAGCAATAAAAATGTTCTATGTTATCGGTGAAGAATTTTTATGGTCTCTGCCATTTTATGGCACCTTAAATTGGGTCCATGTATAGCACCTTTGCCATTTATGCCATGATTTTGTTAAGTGGCATAAATGTAACGTGTAAGTGGGGTCTAAAATTTTATTTATGGAATAAGTAGAAGATATTTTTATAACTGAAAGGGAAGCTTTCTATTAGTGCTGTGTAAAAGTACTTAAAAAAGAAATGAGGAAATGTTACTATGTTACTAGGCCCACCTAAAACTGGACTGGAGAGCTCATCATAAAACATGCTATAAGGAAGACCAGGAGGGGGATGGACTGTCTGCCATAATAGATTATTATCTGTCTAACATAGACAACATGAGCCAGATTGTTTAGATACAGTTAGTAATACAAGCTCCCTATTTTAACATCCTAGTTCAAATCTTACAGTTTTTATTCCTCCTAACAGTGTTTGATGTGTTTGACGTGCTTCAACCAGTGTTTCCCATTGATGGAAGGATGTGTAATCAGAATGACAGACAGTAAATGGCCTGAGCCATAATTTCATTCTTACCCTGTCAAGGATTTGGTGCATAACTCAGTTTAAAAACTTTGGAATCGTGAAAACTTCTGTGTTCCCAGGCTATCTGGGTATGTTGGTATTAACCTGCTCACTGTTCACTTTGTGGATAAGTACAAGACACTTTTTCATGTGGGATTTTGAAACATGCTAAGTATATGAAGTATATTTATGTATTTCTGCACCCCAAAAGGTGGCACCCAGAGCTGATCATGTTGCTTCTGCCCTTCCCTCCACATCCCAGATACCGTTCTGGCTGTCTCATTAAGCAGCATTTTAAAGGGGATCTGATTTCTTAACCTGAAATAGTTACTAGGGAGAATTGTCCACCTTCACAGGCCAGCTTGTATCATCTAAGAATTGCATATGTACTCCTGGTAACAAATAGAAAAGTGCTAGTTTTTGCTTTCAGTGTTAATTCAGAGCGACTCCACTAAATACTACCACTCTAAATTTACACCATTTGATTTGAGAGCAAAATTTGGCACAAAGTTGTGGGATTTAGTTTCATTCACCTGTCAGATACAGAAAAAATAATTTCAAACATTTACTAAATCTCTTCTGAAATATTAAAGTCTCACTCAGTCAAACACTAAAGGCTTATTCCTATTTCCATAAGAGCCATTGGCAAAACTCCCATTGACTTCAGCAGTAACTGGACTGGATCCTGAATCTGTTATTCTCTTTTTCTGAACGGATCAATTATATAGGAAATTTTCCACAGGGGATAGAGGGAGAAAGTGTCTTTCTGAAACATCTTGAATGATGGCAATGTTTAAAAGGCCCTGTTTCAAATAAGACAAGACCATCTTTTGAACTCAGCAGGATGCCACTGTTCACTGCTATTGAAAAGCTGTTTGAAACCATTGGATCAATCTGGTGTTTTTGAGCTCTGCTTTGAATGAGGCTATTTATTCCATGTTTCATCATCTTCCTTGAGTACTAGAGCTTTCCTGTCTGTGCTCAATGAAGTTTCTGATAGGTCTTTTAAAATAGCAGCAACGTCTCGCATAGAAACTTAGAGCGAGTTTTACGTCAGAGATTTTCACGCGCATATTCTAACACAATTCAACAGGTGAATGCAATGGAGCACAACAAGGTAGCACCGGGGTTAGAACATGTAACATTACTTATGTGAGAGTTCACCTGTCACATTAGGGATTGCTTCAGCTTAAGAGTAGGACAGTCATTGCTGTATTAGAATCTTTTAAGATGTTTACTTGGATGGCAGGGTTTTGTATTCAATCTATTTGTTTGAAATCTGCCAGCTGACAAAAGAAATGAGCATTTAACCAATGTTGCACAAATATCTACCATCTAGAGAGAGGAGAGCCAGCATATCCTATCCATTCCCTATCCTTAGTACCTCCAGGAAGAGAAATGCAATAGGGAGATAGATCTATCACCTCCCATCGATAAAGAAAACAGGGAACTCATATTTTATTTGCTAAACTGTTGCATTGTGTTTAACTTTCCTTCTCCAGTCAAATTGCACATATATAAACCTTTCACCCACACAAACACAAACAGCGGTATCAACTGTCTTTCATATCAGCACCATGCAGACTCACAACACAACAGATTTATTTAACGACTGAATAGGTACATCAAACAATGAAGGGGAAAAAAACAAAGGTCCCAACTCTCCTTTGGGATATGTTATTGGTGACAGCCCAGCTGATACTGCTATTCTGAGGGCACTGAATGTCCTGATAGAGGGAACTCTCCCTTTCCTGTCAAGTCCACACTGAAATGATGTCTTGCACAGTTTTTTCTATGTGGGGCAGCGACAGCAGTGAGTGTTCTTGGCATTGCTGCTTTTGCTAATTTCAGACATTATCCACTATGATGTATTTTCACTGATGATGTAAATCTTAACAGTTCTCATTGTACTGTACAATGCCATCCTATTTGCATATTGTACTACCAGGGGACATAGGTTGTGATTTCCAATGGACTTTTCACTGTTTTATTTTTCTGTTTTTACACCTCGCAGTTAACAACACTCTTTCTATCTATCATTTTACCTGCTTTCCTGGATTAGTAATATGGAATGGACAAGTTTGACTAGGGATATTGGTGTTATACACAGGGGAACCCTACCATCTTTTAACTCCCCTGTGCAAAATGAAGCTTCATTTCTACCTGGGACAACTTTTTCCATCTTTGAATTTTCCTTTGCCTAAGGATGAGCGTTTAGGCCTGAAAACTTGGAAAGAAAAGTAACAAAACATTTAGTTATCTAGTATAAAAAAAGATATCACCTCTATCCCAAGAGGTTTGGCTAGCTATTCAGTTAAGGAAAGATCAGAATAGAATCACTCCGGTCATTGGTGATGCATAGGGGGTGCATGCAGGTGCATGTGCATCCCCTGAGATTGGCCGTGCCCCTTCCCCAAGAGAGGCACCAGCAGCAGCGATTGGCTGCTGGGGACTCCCTCCCCTCCCCCCCCCCCCGTCGGTGATTAGCCACTGGGGGACCACCCCTTCCCTCCCCCCCTTGATCAGCGGTCGGCCACTGGTGCTCCCCCAGTATTAGGAGGCACCAGTCGCCCATGACTCTGGCTGTTATATTAGTCAGACTCAGTTTTGAGGAAATGAGAAATCCTTCTCTGAATGGGTGAATCTAATGCACAGAATCAGTTCTGTTGACATCCAGGCACTGATGAGGCAGCTGAAGGAGGGCATCAGGAAATGGCTTGATCCCTTGTGGTCCAGTATGGTCCATGTACTGGCTGCCATGTGTGACCCGAGGGTGAAGGGCAGTGTATGCAGCAGCCAAACCCTAAATTAGCGGACAAAGGTGCTGGTGAAGAGAGTCAGGGAGGTGTTGGGGTGTGGAAGAGGAGGATCCACTGTCCCATGCTAACATGCCATCCACCAGCCAGTCTCCTCCTCCACCACAGGTGTTGCCAATGTGGGCCAAGATCATGGTTTCCATGGTGAGGTTCAGAGGCACCAGAGCCCACCATCAGGCAGGTAGCACTCAGGTCTTGGTGACTGCCTATCTTGCCGAGGATGTGGAGCCACTGCTCTGCGACCCATTGGCCTACTGGGCAAGCTGCAGCCAGATGTGTCCAGGTCTGGCCACAGTTGCCTGCGAGCACCTGTCCTGTCCACTGACCAGTGTTCAGAGCAAGAGGGTGTTCAGAAATCCTGGGGATGTAGTGACACCTACCAAACCTGCTTGGATCCTGGTTTGGTGGAGCAGCTGCTGTTCCTGAAGGTGAACCTCCTGCTGCTGGGGTTCCCCAAGCTCCAGGTGCAGACAGAGTGAATGCCGCCCTCCTCACTCCATCTGCACCTATTTCCTTTTTTTTGTTTTTTAAAAGCCCTTTAATGCCCTGCTCTCAGAGCTGGAGGGGGCACTCACTGCATCACCAGCCATCATGGAAAGAACATGTCCCTGCTGAACTTCCATGCCAGGATGAACTTGGAGGTATGGGATGGGGCTATGGGGAAGGAGGAGGGTTCCAGATCAATTTGGAGAGATTAAAGGGTCCTCTGATTCAATTCGGATTCAGAGATTCAGCCACTGAATTGGGCCGAATCTCCACCAGATCAAATCAGGTACCGAAGCTTTGCACAGCCCTACTGTCTATGACGCTGTATGACATCAAGGCCTCAAATATAGACTGCACTCTGTGGTATCTGACTGCAAGCTAGGCACCTTATTCATGAACATGATCTCCAGCACATTATTCAAACTCGCTACTAGCCAAGAAAAAAAAGAGTACAAACTCTTGGAGTCCCCCAGGGGTCAGTGCTAGCACAAATACTTTTCAATATATATACACCTCAGACTTTCTGCATACAACTTCTAAGCAATATATGTATGCTGACAATGTCACCATAGTAGCCCAAGGAATAGACATGCCATAACCAGAAAAGACATTGAGCACTGGCACAAAATTCATCACTATCTCCACAAGTGATGATTAAAGTTAAGCATTAATAAATCAGTATCACCACTCTTGCACCTGGACAATCATCAAACCAAGAGCACACTAATTATCAGAGTAGGCAACCATATCTTTCCTCATGAGTATACCCCAACCTACCTAGGAGTTGCATTAAATCATTCCTTCAACTCCACACATTACATTCAGAAGGTCTGCAGTAAAGTCTCTTCATGGGTAGATGCCTTAAGATAGTTAGCCAGCACAATATGGGGTACCAATTTCAAAGTGCTTAGTGGGGTGTATGCCACCACACTTGCAATGGTATTTGCCTCAGCATATTAATGTGCTCCTGTATGGTGCAGAAGTTGTCACACTAAAAAGCTTGATACTATACTTAATAGTACACTGAAACTCATAACAGGCTGCACAACTTACACACACACAGAGTACTCTCAGGTATTAAACCAAGTGATATAAGAAGAAAGACCTTAACATCATTACTGGCAATAGAGGCAAGAGATAATACATAATGAAGCAGGTGATGTTCATCAACTGAAGATCCGAACAGATGGAGGCTTAAGAGGGTCAAAATTCATAAACCATTTATACGTGAAGATCACAAACTCCTAGAAGAACTTGGGGATACTGAACTAAACTTATGGGCAGCAATGGAGTGGGCCAACCACTGGGAAAGGTCATATTTATTCCTACAGTGTTTAATACCAATACCAAATGAGTCCCCCCTTTGGCCATGATCTTGACAAAGAAGCATGGGTCAAGCTGAACAGACTGAGATCTAGATATAGATGCTTCAAAACAACACTTAATAAGATGAACAGTCCCCTTGGGCAGTCCCCTGTGTGAATGTGGTGTCCAAAAAACATCACAACTCTTAAATTGAAAGCTGCACCCTTTACAAATGCCCAGATGGGGTAAATGGAATCCACACATTGAGCGATAATAGCAGACAGTGGCTCATAGATTTGGAAGCTGATATCTGATGCCACATGAAAGAAAAATCTTATTTATATATGAGATGGGGAAAAATAATCCTACACCAAGGAAAATATCTGAAAAAAAATGTTTGTGTGTGCATTAAGCAAATTCAATTTGTCCATAAATTAGAGGCAAGAATAGTAAAAACCTATACTTTGGTTCCTAAAAGCTACTATCTAAGCAGATTTACATTGTATCCTATTGGTAACTTGCCTAAGTTATAAATATTCAGACCTCTATCTGTTTTCCATACATCCTGTTAAGAACATTTAAGAATATTTAGGCTGTTTGTTATCATTTCATATATAAAACTGAACCAACAAATGAGAGAATGTTCCCAATCTTGATACAGGATACTAGTTAACATATTATCTCAATCTGTTTGCAGATTTCAGGTATATCAAGAGCTAAATTTATAGGAAGACTCTTAAAAGAGACCATCTTTAATCACAGAGTCTAGCTTCCTTCTTATTACTCACTGTCTTTTTATACCATGTTTGTACATAATGGGGCTTCTGGTCCATGACTGTGGCTCCTAAAAGTCTCTGTAATAAAAAAATAAATAATCTTAATTTATTTGATATATGTTGTTATAAACTCTCAATGTTATACAAGCTGAACCTTGAGACAATATTATATCATTTCTCCCATACCACCAACGCTGTTTTCATAGCAGTTATGGCATCTTTATTTTCAATAGAATTTTAACTTCCACATAATAGTATTCTTCATTGAGGAAACAGCTTAAAGAGAAATCATGTGGTTTAAAAGGTTAGAGAACTTATAATATCTAACGGTCTACAAAAGCCTTAATTTTGGATTTTGTGCCACTATGTGAAGACTCATTAGGAAAACAATACTGAAATGAGTTGCTTTTGTAGCAGCCTCTTGCACATATTCCATTTATATGCAATGTTTTTGTTTTTGTATTTTTTGTTGCTGTCACTAATATGCTAATGATATGCTATTGCTATTTGGAATATGTTCAGCTACACACCACTGGTTTCATTTTTGTGCACAGAAGCAAAAACCTGGGACTTTAGCTATGATTGCAATCTTCTGCTCAGTGAAGAAAGGCCTGGTAGCACAGATTTAGATATCAAAAAGAATGGTGATAATCTTATTAACCTTGAAATTTTCATCTCCTTTGAGTCTTTATTTTGTAAAGTAAGAAATCTAGCAGGTGGCAGTGAGTTTTCAATTTTTATGCTTACTTAATACATAACCAGTATTCCTTTAAAAAGGAAAAAAGCCCAGATTTAGAAACAAACCAATCATATATTATATTTTGATTAAAATGAGCTGATGAGTATTTTCATTTAACATATCACATTTTCAATAATTATCTCAAAGAATTAAACTACATGGCTAAAATTCATATGCATATTAAACAAGGTATTCTTCGTTTGACATTTATATAGCAAATTAGCTCACTATGATGAGAAATCAGAATTTCTTTAGTGGTTCAGACCTGTGGTCACTCTTGGTCCATCAGCCTGTCTCCACTAGTGGACAACATAATTCTTAGGGATCTACTCAATTTGCAATTTTGTGCTTTTTTTGTGGAAACTCAAAAGGGTAGTTTTTGCAATCACCGTGAAAACTAGCATTCCCTGCAATTTTCCATGGAATCACTGGGGGAAAAAAAACATCCCAGTGGGAGCCAGCAGCAGACTGGCTTCACAGCCCACCATGAAGATGGAGTAGGGGGGAGCTGCTAGCATGAAGGAAAGCAGCTAAAATGGCAGCTGCCTCTTTCTCCTCCTGTCACTGACTGGTGAAGAGGGCTGCCTTTTGTGCAGCTCTGCCCCTCCCCGCCTATCAGTGTCAAGGGGAAATGCTGCATGAAGGGTAGCCCTCTTGGCCAATCAGCAGTGTGGAGCAAGGCCACTGGGGATCTTTGGCCAATCAGTGGCGGGGCAGGACTCACCATGAAGAGACCACAAAAATGGTGCTGGGCACCATGAGCAGCCTGCGATTTTACCTTAACATTCACATCCTTTAAGTAGATCCCTAAACATACTTTATGCATGAAACACATTGTCAGACAAATGCTGCGTAATCTGCAGGGATCCTGGTTATTTGTTTCCCACGGGAAAACAGAGAAAATGCAGATTTCTCCTTTTAGCAGAGAAACCTGTGGATTTCCTGCTTTTGCAAACAGCGCTGCAGGCTGGCTGAGCTCCAGCCTGCAAGAGCTGTTTTCAAACAGGGCAGGAAACTACCAGCCCTATCTGGAGAGGGAGGGGGAGGGGAAAGGGTGCGGCCAGAGGCTGTCAGCCACAGCTCCGCTCGGCTCAGCTTAACTCTTTGCTCCTGGAGTCTGAGGTAAGTGGGGCTTGCTGGGGGGTTGTGGGTCATGGCTAGGGGCACCGGCATGGCTGGGGGGTGGGAGGCAGGAGCCAGCCCTGGCCCCACCCAAGCAGGCAGCAGCAGTGGGGAAGCTGGCTCCATGCTGCTTCTGCTGCAGTTGCCTGCTGCTGGGCATAGAGAGCTGCAGTCTTGGGTCCCTGGCCCCATAGCCCTGGCAGCTGGGGGCCCCCTATAGCAAGGCTGGGGGACAGGGGCTGTGGGTGGGGGCAAGAGGAATGAGTAGGGTGGGGGGCTGTTGTGGGGGCAATGAGGGGCACTAGCAGGGTTGGGATGGTTTTGGGGGTGAGTGAGAGGCGCTGGCAGGGCTGCAGGGGGCTTTGTCTGAGAATGAACTACTGGGTTCAGAAGATTCCCCATTCTTGACCAGAGGACATACTCACGGTTGTTCTCACCTTTGCAAAGCTTTATTTAAGGATACTCGCAGAGGCAGGCAATAGGACAGAGCAGAGGGGATGATCGCTTCGCATTGGCTCTAGACAGCAGCCGCCACCCCGCATAGTTCCCCTGGGATTGTCTCGATCCCGGGGATGCAACAGCCTGTGCCGGGCTCTGCGCAAGTCAGGGTTCTTGCCAGAGTTTGAGGAACTACCTGTAACTTTAGAATGTACAGCTTATATAGTCTGGAATAAATAATGTTATCTCGAACTAGGGATTTGGTTATGTCAAGCTAAGAATTTGGGGATGAGTCATGATCCAACACACCTGGTGTTTACCACATTCCGCTGTATTACAACATTCGACTATCTAAGTTCATGGTTGGGTCACTGTCACAGAGCAAAAAGCTATGTGCTATAATACCGGCCTACTATGGAGTCAGCATACAAAACTCTTGCTATGAGCATTAAGCAAAGCCCTTACTATTACAGGCTTTTAATTTTAATAATGGATTTTGGGATTTTTATCAGAGAATTTGTGGTTTTTTTATCAGAGAAAACTAGGATCTCTGGTAATCTGCCCTTTTCTAAAGTTTACATGCTAGTTAAAATTGGTTTAAGCTTTGAAGTAGGAATCAACACTATGTGTTAATAAAATCTAATTCAAAGTAGATGCAGAATGAGCAGTGTGGATGGGATTGCTCTTATGTGATTTAATACTAAGAAATAATAGCAATGATTAGGAAACATAACCTTCCCTGTGGCATTTTTGTCCTGATTTAAGTTTTTGAGTAGTGTATTGTGACAGAAGGCCAGCTCATGGCTTGATCTCCATGTCGGCCCACCCATCTGCCTAGGGACAGTCTACTCTTGCTCACTTGATATGACTTGGTATAATAAATTGGATGTTGAAATGTAGGAGGCTGCCCATTAAATGCCCTGATGCCTATGGTTTTATACACAGTTCCAACCTCCCCTATACCGTGTCCGATGCCTCACACATGAAATCCAAAGTGGCTCTGGCCCCACACTGGGCCCAATTATGTTAGAGTCTAATAACAGACCCCAATCTGGATCCGTCCTCTCAGGTGGTTTACTCCTCCCTCATTCTGGCCCATGAAGCTCCCTGAACCCTTCTCTCTTTCAGCAATGGCCCCCTGTCTGGGACCTTTGACCACACAGGCCCTGGCCCTGCCTCTAGGCCAGTCAGAACCCCAGGCCCCCTGGCTCTGGGCAGGGGGTACTCCAGCACTTTTGACCCTTCTGCTCTTGGCCCCAGCATTGACCAATCAAGGGTCCCTCTGGTCAGCTCTAGCCCACTCCCTCTCAAACAGGTCCATCTTCTTGGGCCCATCCAAACACAGGCCTTATGACCCTTGCACTCCCACCTGCCCTGGCCCATGCCTGCCAGACAGTATAGTCCTGGCCCTGGCCCGCATGCGCAGCTTCTTGGGGGGCTTCTTCTGGTGTGGCTTCAGTGACCTGAGTACAGTTTGGCTCTCCATGTCTTCAGGAGCTTCTCTTCCTTCTCCTGCCCCTCTGCACTGCATGGGACAGCAGACAGTGGACTGCACCTGCACCATAGGACAGCAGGCAGTATGGGGAAGCTGTGGGGAGCCTGCATGAAGTAGGCACTACATGCCCAGCCAGGTTGAGGGAAGCTGCAACCAGGCAACTCTTGGCCCAGGAATCTAGCTCCAGCTCCCAGCCACTTTCCATTACTTGGCAGGCTGAAGGTGCCTGCTCATCATGCTGAGTGGTGGAGTGGGTGGAAGGCAGACAGGAGCTGGAGCCCCAGGCACTGGGGCAGGAGCTGCCTGGGTTCAGCTTCCCCTCTGCCTGATTGGGCATTTGTTCCCTGGCATGTGTCCCCACAGCTTCCCCGCATTACCTGCTGCCTGGAGCGGTGCAGCAGGGGCAAGAGGTGAAGGAAGATCCATTGGAGGCAAGGGGAGCTGAGCAGTACCTGGGGAGCTGCAGCCCCTCTGGACACTGTGCACACTGGACAGGGCTGGGGTAGGGGGGAGCATACTGTGAGCTGACCTGGGAGGGTGTGAGTGGGGCTCGGCCCCTTGTGAAGTGCTATGGGTTGGATATAGTCAATTGGCAGGCATCCATCCATGGGTTGGATCCAATCAGTTGGCAGGCTGAATCTGGCTTGTGGGTCCTATTTTGCCCACCCCTGAACTAGAGGGTGTACATCTTTTGATTGGTTATGATAGAAGTTGCCTACAGCTAGAATATAGCCCTAAGGAAGACTAGAGATTACTGGAAAAATATAACAGTAGAAAATAATGAACACAAAAGTTTTTCAGATCATAAGCAAAATTTAGTTTGAGTTTTTGGCTAGATTTCTGGATAGATTTAAATGTTATCCAGTCCAGTTTGTCTATTCCTATTGCTGGTTCCTATAGGTGTATCAGCACATATTACCCAATCCCCTGACTGGTCCTTTTAGGAATTACCTCACTGCATTAGATAACACTGATTATCTGGCACTTAGATAGCACTCCTATACAGCAGCACTTGGAGGAAAAGATTTAAAATTCTGTGGACTGTGATATGCTACTGGGTAAGTAAGAAACAGGTTATTCTTTTAGTCCGATGATTCTCAATGGGAGTGCTGTGGCATTGTGAGGTACTGCAAGATCCCTTTAAGGGTTACATGGGGTGCCATGCAATATTAGCACTGTTAGATGTGCAAAGACCCACACATGGTTTACAAGATAAACCTAGAGATTTCAAATAGCAATCCACAGTGTTAAAGCATTTTGACCTGCTGTGCTCCTTCTGCATTCATTGCCACAGAAGAATTGCTTCATTATTTTTCCGTAGTCAAAAGATGACTGAAAGCTAAGAGCTGGCATTTTCTGAGGGGTGTCTTGAAGTTACCAGCCATGCTAGTCATGTGGTTCTCTCTCTCCCCCATGCTAATCTACTCCCCACCACTGTGGACTCACATAGATATAACAACATTGAAAATATCTACTTACCATTACTCATAGTACTGGAGTTGGTGTTGGAGGTTGGGAGAAAATCAGATAATCACAACTGTTCAAAATTTTGATTCCATAGGACTAGTTTAGTGCCAACATATGCCCTATGAACATAAGTAGTACTGTTAACTGAGTCAGGGCTAGACTGGTCTAAAGCTTTTTTATGTCTGCAAGGATGTGGCTCCAAACTAAGACCAAGAGTCGGACTGAATGTCAGACTGTTCCATACCACAGGTCATTGTAGCTCTTTTATGAACACATTCTGATTTTTCAACAACTTTTCTAAAGTGTAAACTATCACCAGGGAGTATATTCTCATATCTTTAGCAATATTTCCTCTTTTTATTTATTTATTTTTAGTTATACCTATTCATACAAAGCAATGCAATGATTTCTGTGGACTGCTGCTCAAGACAACAGGTATATTTTTCCTTGTGTGCATGACCATCTATAAGCAGGGGTGTAGGTTGTAGCCATGTTGGTCTAAGGACATAGGCAGACAAGTTCCTTGGGTGAATCTGACATCTTTTATTAGACTAACCCAAATGGTTGGAGAATAGTTTTTAAGCAAGCTTTTGGGTTCAAAAACCCTTCATCAGGCTAAGGAAGTTTCAGTAGTTGGTGTGTGCTCTTCCTGGATGGAATGAGAAGTAAAGAAGCCAGAGGCTGGGCTAGTATGCATACAAGACAGGTAGTCAATGAAAATGTAGATTGAGGAGTCAATGGGTGAGAGACAGGCGGGGTGGGGGTGTGGGAAGAGAGAAGGGGGATGAATAGTGGAGAGATACCTGGGGAGTCAGATGTCAGGCAGGTTACAATGTGTTATAAACCCAATGTCTATATTTAGTCCATGATTTTTAGTATCCAGGAGGTTGATGAAGTGGAGTTCATAGGCTCATCTCTGGGAAGTGTTGTGTAAGTTTCCTTTGAGGATCAGGACTGAGAGATTGGAGAGAGTGGTTTTCTTGTGAGAAATGTGCCCCCACCAGTAATTGGGTATTCCTGTCTTTGATAGAGTTCCAGTGTGTGTTCAATCTGGTGCGCAGTTGTTGTTTGGTCTCTCCTACGTATTTTCCAATATCAAGTGGAGTGCAGTAGTGTGGTTGTACTCCGCTTCAATTCCTACTTTAAAACCAAAGTTTAAAACCAATTGCCTAACAGCAGCAGTGACATTTTTATTCAGACAGTACAGAGGGAGTCAATTGACTTCATGGTTCATAATTATCTACCCAATTTTGCTAATTTTCTTTACTCCAGAGGTGTTGATAACTCCCTCTCTTTTGTAATGGTTTTGATTGTCCACTCATCAAGCTATCCTTTGTTCAGCAATGTTATTGTCTCTTCTACACATACTTTTTCATCCTGTGATGTGCTGGAGATCCACCGCTTCTGAGGAGGCTTGATTAATTGAGTTTGCTCTACACGCAAGCTGACCTCATGCAATTGTATAAGTGGTGAAATGGCAGGGATGCACTTTTGAACTAAAGCACCTCCAATGTGTTTTGAAAAGCGCCTGGCACTGGAGCACTTCCATGTGTAAAAATGTCCCTAGTGACTCCTGGTCTCTCTTCTATTTCACACCCCTGCAGACTGTTTTTAGCTTTTTTCAAAATCCTACGTCTATCCATAGAGTTCAGTCTTCAGCAACAGCTACAATTTCAGCTTTTGGTTGAGCTGCTCATAATTTAGCTGTGAAAAGGTTAAAACTGTCTTTTGCCTGAGCAGGAAAGGGGGGGCTGAAGGTTAGACTCTGTCCCTGCTCTATGTGGCCATAACTCTGGGCAATCTTTCCCACCCCCTCTTCATTCTGCCTTCCCCCAGACCAGGTGCATGTCTTATTTGAGGATGTGTGGTATGCAAGAACATACAGTATTTTTATGTGGAAAAGAATTATGATTTCATTCTTCTTGGAAATAAACTAAGCCTCAAGTAGGATTTTGGTTAAGTCAACATCTTCACTGTCTGTGCCTGCCTGGTGGAAAGAATTGAAAATTTGGGGGGTTTCTTCACCAGCTACCATTAAAAAAACAGCTTCTTTCCTACCTCTGCTTCTTATTTAGCATAGCCAACATATATATTTTTTAACTTCCTTAAAATGCTTCCAAGATCCCTGTTGCTCAAGACCTTAATTCAAAGTATTCTCATTGCAATGGTTTCTAAACCATCAGTTCCTGCAGCCACATTTTGTTCTTCTCAAAGAAGTATGGAGTCTTTTGCTAATATATTTTTCAGAACCATGCAGGCAGAGGCCTAACAATGTAGGCGGCAGGTGTGACACACAGGGGCAGCAGCGACTTCTAGCTGCCACAGTGCCACTGCTGCAAGCATGCAGCTACGGTGGCAGTGGTTCCTCTCCCCATCCCTCCAAGTTGGTGTGTGGGCGGCTGTTTCAGTCACCCTGCTTTAGTTCTGCTCCTGCATACTAGCCTTCATTAAAAGAAGATGACTTTTGAACCTCAACAGCCACCTCCAAACTGCCCCTGTAGAACTGTAAGCTACAAAGCATGGCCTGCTCTGGTTCCAGGTTAGTTGTCAACTGAGGGTTAAAGTGTTTATTTTGCTAGCCATTTGTGACTTTGCTGTGTGAAACAACACTTCCATGCAATGCTGTATTTTTGTGATTAGAAGAAATGGTAGAATTAACCTTTTTCTTGTTTTAAGGGAAGGACTGACATCAGGAGGATTTTCATAAGGGATCCTCAATTCTCTCCTTCCTCTTCCAAGTCCAACAAAACCTGTGCATATTTTCTGATATGGTCAGAAGAACAAAGTCACACATTTGCTAGGATAGTATTTCTCAAACATTGGTTGGATTACCTGAGCCTTTTAAAGTTTGCTATGTTGTTGTGTGCCCTTATGATCCTGTGTTATGGATAATAAAAAGTAATGCTATATGTCACTCTACACTATATCCTTTCCATGAACCTAAAAGATTTTGTAGACTTGTTCTTCACTTTTTCTTCCTTCCCTATTCTCTGTCGCATATTTCCTTTCCCATTGCATACTCTCTAGAAGTTTGCTATCCATCCACAGGGGTATACATATCTCAGTTTGAGAAACACACTGTTCTGCACAATTTCATTTTGTCAGTTGGTTTGTTTTTTTGGATGAGCATAACAGCGTATATGCCTTTAGTTTCATGTATTTGGATTTTGAAACATTGTCAGCCTGGGATAGGATTTTTTTTCCTCTGGCTTTTTAAACACCAATATAAATAATTAATATTTTATTATTTATAGATTCTTGAACTTTCAAGCAGGCATTTTTAAAGGGAAAGTGAATTGGTCACCTTTGAACTGAGACCAGCCAACCATGAAATATTTTTGTCAAAAAAGTAAATTTTCTTAACACATTATGAACTGAGAATAGGTAGTGGGAATGGTATTAACATGAAAGTTAGTTCTGTTGTTAACTACAATGATGGCAACAAAATGAAGGAAAGCATATGCTGAACTGAGCAGCTGAATCAATTTTAAACCAGTGATGTGGCACAAGGGCTTTTGGTTTAATTAAAAGAAGGGTTTCATATAACATAAATAGATAAAATGACCTAATACTCAGCTTCAGCTCCAGTAAGCCCTTATTATACCACACTGCCATTTTAAAGGCCCCTATCACAGCAACGTAAAAGCTTCAGGTAACTCAGCATCAGGTTCAAAGGATTCAAATGGATGTGAGGATATCATCAACTTGAAAACCATTTGCAATGTATTCAATACATTTGTGATGTGAAATGCAGATAATGAAAACAATGAATAATTACTTTCCTAGACAAATGTTGGGTGTGTGAAACGGGACATATTCGATTCAGATTCCGATTCGGCTCGAATTGGGGACAGTGATTCAATTGATTGATTTGGATCACTGTCCCCAATTCGATTTGTCCAAATCCAAATCTGAAGATTCCATTCTGATTCGGAGAACCTGGTTTGGCGATTGGCCATGGGCGGACCCCAGGTGACCTGGCCCCCGCCAGACCCAGGAGACACCAGTCACTTAGCCGGGGGAGCACTCTCCTCCTGCCCCTCCATGCTCCCCAGCAGACTCAGAAGTGGACTGGTCTACTTCTGGGTCTGCTGCCGAACATGCTAGGAACACCCCCCCGCTCCTGTGAGATGCTTCTTCTGCTCCAGCATCTCAGCATTCATGAGCCACCTGGTACCTTGAGGTATGTAGAAAAAACATTTAAAGGTGTGTCTATGTCTGAATCATCAAATCTTTCCAAATCTCTCCAAATCAATTTGGAAGGCTCCGATTTGATTAATAGAGATTAAAGGGTCTCCTGATTCGATTTGGATTTGGAGATACAGCCACCGAATCGGGCCGAATCTCTGCTGAACTAAATCGGTAACCAAAGCTTCATACAGTCCTAATAAATGTATTATAAGATTGTGAGGTGTTCAGATGCTATGAGGAACCTATAAGTGTTTAAGATACCTAAATATCTACTTATATCTGAGTAGGTAACACAACAGCACCTGTATAGGGATAATATATTGTGCCACAGAGGTTAAAGTGCAAGATTTTAAACCATATTTTCACACATGTCTAATTATTGCCCTCCATACCTGCTTTTTTGGACTTATTTTGTCCAGTTCTTTCTGGTTTCTTAGGCCCCAGTCCTGCAATGAACTCCATGCCAGTGGATCCCTGTGATTCCACTTGTGAAGCTCCTTGTAAGATTAAGGAACTCAATTGCCAGGAAACCCACTTTATCTTTCACCTGGGCAGCTGGTCCAACTGTAATCAAGTAGTTAGTTGTATGTCCTTTTCACATGGGGCCAAAGTCTGACCTCAGCTATGATCCAATAATTCCACAGTAATACTACTGACATTACTCTAGAAACATGCTGGTGTTACCTGAGATCAGAATCTGGCCCTCTACTCCGAATTAAACGTATCTCAAGAGTACTGATTGGCCATATATTTATACACCCAAGTAAGTTGTTGATTTTTCTACCACAACTGCACAGCAAAGAAGAGATCAGTCAGAAAAAGGAGCAATATATTGACACGGTTTCAAAATGATACAAATAAAAAGGACAGAACTTGTTCTAAATATTCTTCTTGTAAATAGATAGATAGATAGTAGTGTTTCCCTGGGAACAGGGAAGTCTTTATTTTAGTTGGTGATTAGACCCTGTTTTTGGCCTCCGCATCTCATGGGGTGACAGATTGGCTAAATTAATGTTGAGTAAAATCAGTGAATAGGAAAATAATGGAGTTTGCATGATTTATGACATATCCTAGAGATCTTGTAAGTAAATTTTATGGAGTCCTTTGCATACAGTGTAAAATATTTTTATGAATCTGACTTGAAAATTGTTTTCTTAAAAATCTGATTTTTTTAAATGATTAGAATGGTTGGGGGTTTTTTACATTATGCAAATTAAAGTTACTGAGTAACAATTGCTTGATTAGACCAGTTGGTACTGACCTAATAAATTATTGAGACTATTTTTTACAGGAAATTTATTTAATTGAAGCTTTTGTTAGTCACTGAAAATATGTCTGGTTCATGCCACAGTACCCAGGAATTTATAAATGGGTTCAGAATGTTGTTCAGGCACCAGAAAATAAACCTCCAAGCTATTTACTACCTCTATGATATATAAAGTTTGCAGTTTTGATTTTGTGTGATTATGTTCAGCAATGGTGACCTTTAGAGGCAACAATATTGAAGTGTAATGAGGAGATGTTTGATCACTGGTATACAATGAAGAGTTGGCGTGACTTCTCCATTCCTTCCTGGAATTTGTGAAATTCAACTGACAGGCTTTAACCTTTAGACTGCTGAAGTTTTAAAATATATAGGGATTTAGCCTGTTTATACACTACGTTTGGTATATGAAATTTTATATAGTTTCTTTTATCATCCCATAAAGTGATATTGTATATTTAATAATGGTGTCTACTGGCCAACCTTGCATCACTCAGCTCAGCAGTCAGTTGTCATCAGTCTGACTTTTAACCCATTCATTTATCATTTATTGCAAAAATAGGAAAAAGCCCACATGACACATCTGCAAAAGATGAACTGGAACATGACCACAGAATGAAAAAAACAGTTATGATAAAATAAGGACCAGTGAAAAAATTGCTTTTCTTTTCCAAACCAAACTGTTTTTTTTCTTTTGCAGTTGTTTGGAAAACAATCATTCCCAAGCTGCTTTACTTTTACCGCACATACTAGTAATATCCTCTACTGGCCCTACTCCTGTAGCTTCAGTGGGAGAGCTTGAATCTGTTGCAGGGCTTCAGAGTGAAAAATGATAGTGTTTGTAACTGTAGATACCAGGTGAGGTGATTTTTGGGGCATAGTGATGGTGTTAGGATTGGAGTTATGCTTGGGTGAGAGAGGGACAGTCACAGGGAGAAAAGCGGTAGGATGAAAATGCCATGAAAGGAGTAAAAACAAATCTCAAAAGATACAAATAAATAGCGAAGGTTTCTTGTGCCTTGTGACATCCTATCTTTTGTGGTTTATTAGTTACTAATCAGGATAAAGTGAGGCCATAGATCAGTGAGCTCATCTCCCACAAATATACCTCAGGAGCTTTTTATCATATTTTCAAACAAGAGTTTTCACATTTTTATGTAAAACTCTATGCACTAGTGCTGACAAAAATACTGTCCAGGGAAGGGTTCATGTCTAAGGATGCCATAAAAAAAGATTTAAATATAAAATATGTGAAATGTAGAAAACAACTATTTTTTAAAGAAATTATTAATTTTCTGGATGGGCGGCCATTGAGTATTTAAGCATCAGCATCCTGCAATTCAACATACAGATGATGCCAGTTTATATTTGCAAACATCGTCAAAGGGAAAGGACAGGATCAACACAGCAAAATAGGTACACTTCACGTAATGCTGAAGCATAACAACGCCCTTTTTCATAGGAATGGGTTTATTTTCAGCTTCTTGTAATTCAGAATAACAACCTCAGTCTAAAATCACCAGCTGTTTGGAGTCTCATACAGCTACTCCCGGCTGAGATCTAAACAGCTTTTCATTAAAAAAAAAATCCTAGTTATTAGTGCATGCGTAAATGGATGAATAGGTCCTGATTCTCCCTTCAGTGACACTAATATAAAGAGATGTTACTTGGTACCCAATGCACCTACACCTGTGCAAATCTGGCATTAAAGAGAGCAAAATGAGGCCCTGTATGATTTTCTCATCGATGATCAACTTGCTCTTCTTAGCTTATGTTACCTGTCCTTTTGGAGATGGTGCAACCAGATCAGTGAAATTACTTATCTTGTGTAGGTGTTTGGCTGACAAGGCTAAGCTGTCCTATAAAGACTGGATTGATGTGCAGAAAATGTGGCTTAGTTTATATGATTTAGATACCCTTCTTTACTCCCTGGTTTTATACCTCATTTTCCTTGGTCATTGCTGGCAGAATCTGATAAATCCCAATAGTGTCTCCTGCACTGACAGCATGAGCTTCTCCTAGTGAATTGAAGGAGGTCACTGTTCTGTAGGTGTTTTCCCCTTTCAGCCTGGATGAATGTAGGCAGTCTCTCATTTGGAAAGTTTGTGACATTTAATGGCATTGGTTTACCTTCCTATCTGAGAAAGGGTGAGTATTAAGATTACATAATTTTGTAAGGTGTTTTGAGATATGGGCTAAGTACAGGCCGTGAAGAAGCATGAGGCTGAATTGATTCAATCTTTGCAGGCTAGTCTAATGATATGCAAGTGAACAGACATGAAAGTGAACAGACATGCACTTTTGATTCTGGGAATGCCGCCACATGCCTGCAGTTGTCCAGGCCAGAAGCTGGGAAGTGCTAGAGAACGCCTCCCTGCTCAGCTACAGCAGACAGCTTGGCCCAGGTCCAGCCCACCCACCTTCCAAGGGTGGGTTTGCTGGGAAGGTGCAAAGCATCCTGGGATGCTAGGAAACTGTGAGTTAACTTGAATATGGAGGGAATCTGGGACAGAAGTTCAATAAACTGGTTTAACCTAAATCAGTTAGGTCTGACATTCATCCAGGTTTACCTGAAACTGGTTTCAGCCATTTTGAAAGTGTCTTGTGTGCATTGATCTTCTGTTGTGTTACAGATTTGAACTGGTTTCTGATCACTTATACAGGTTTATGTGTAATTTCTAATTTCTGTCCTTAACCTTAGTGAACAGTGCAAAAAAGGGACCAAGTTGCTGGACAGGTGCATGCATGGGTGGGTGGGTGCTGAGTGCGCGCACGCGCGTGTGCACACACACACATACACACACACACACACATGTATATATAACTGTATCCAGATATATAATTGTTGATCTTTTCAACAGCTTGAATTAACCCAACAGTTTCTGTAGCCCCGTAGGAGGTTCTGTATACATCTCCCTATGCCTCTAAGGCCACAGTCATATTTCTTCATGCAAAATCCCTTTCCATTTCTAAAAAGTGAGGTCCAGTTTAGCTATTTTTTGCATAACTGAACAGAACATAACAGCTGTTCAATCCCAACCAGCAAGCTAAAATAAGGAATGGGTCTGAATGGAATTTTAAATTATTTTTCCCACCCTGACAGCAGGGACATCTGGACTGCTTCAAAGACTGGAAGCCCCAAGAGCATTTTGCCAAAAGCAGCATGCTTGGCATTCTTCTCTTTATATCATTGTTCAATATAGTTCTTATTCAGACTGTACAGTTGTATGTCTCTGCAGCTGTTTGTGCAACACAGGGTGTGTATATTTTATTAAATGTTTATTATGAGTATGTGAGATGTTTCAGAAGTCATGTTTTACTCAGTATTCAGGGTTTGGGGAGAGGTTTAGAGATTAATCATGTCTAAATCCAAATACTTTAAAATTTGAGATTTATATAGAAATGGATTACAGATTTGGAGATTATCCCTTCTCTAACAATTTGTATCATAACACAGCGGGGAATCTACCATTACAAATAACAAAATGTTTATATCTTTGGTTTTAGCTTAAAGGTACAACATCATCATTTGCTAAATAAGTTGTTAAACTATATATCATAGTAAGAAGTCTTAGGACTTGAGTTCATTCTTATCTTTCTGTTCTAAATGGTGTGCTGCTAAACAGTTGCTCTTTCACCGCAGAGGTAGCTGCATTTTCAGAGGTGAAGGAAGCGATAACCATCAAAAACAGGATGGGGATAGGATGAGGTAAAAAGGGTTTCACAGATAAAAATGGGTCCAATAGCCATTAATCCTGACTTCCTGTTTGTGAAACCTCCAGTCTTCAGTGCTTCATTAATTCCATACTTCAGGCTTTGTGCCAGAAATGAGTCAATAGGAAGAATTTGAAGAAGGTGAGGGAAATGTTTACAGTATACATTACACCCAATATGAACGTACTTTTTATATAATAATGTGAATAGAGTTATTTATATGATAATTGGATATTTATATAATGCATATGTTATATGTTATAAGTGTTGTGTACACAACAAGAGGTGATGAAGGCTGATATCCATCATAGCTAAGCTTGAGTGACTTAGGATTTCATCAAAAAGTGAATACCCTTACATAGCTTTATTCCATTTTCCAAGATTGCTTTTATTGGAATAAGTAAATTATTTCTCTATCACTTACTCTGCTCCCTTAGAACCTTTTCTCTTGCTCTGTCTACCTGAACCTTGCTTGCTGCCTACTTGGATATTGCCTCCATCCTGTCTCTCTTTCTTCTCCTTTCAAAAGTGTTGTGACTAGAGGCTTCAATAGTTACCTGCAGCCAAGGCTTTTAACTTTTTAAAAGTTAAATTGAGGGCAATACATTTCCCTCATTAAGCAGTTTTTTTCTTGGAGGAAAGTTAGAAGCTAGCATAACTGCTCACAAGGGGACTTTCAGCTGGAAATGACTGCTTTTGTTCATCGAGAAAGAGTTCCATTAAACCGTAGTATTGTGATGCCATTAAATGCTTGTTTTTGACAATGTTACAGCTGTTACAGCTGTGAACTAGAATATGAACAATATTTTAGTTGCTACCTAGCACATACATATACACCCCTTATGATATTTTTAGAAGGCTGTGCTACCACGTATACCAAAACAGGGGACCATAGCATATATGTGAAGAAGGTAATCCATATTTGACAGAATAATTTCTGATGCAGGCTTTGCAAAGTGTTGGATCTACAAGGTTATAAAAAATCATACTCTGGTCTCACTAATGCTTTTGGTTTGGCCTTGGGCCGACACAAACACAGACAAAAGGTCAGTCAAACATTTTCTGATCTACCTCCAGCTCCCCTGACATCCCTCTGTCTGGGGAATCAGGGCTCCCATAGTGGTGATGGGATGCAGTGGATTGGATCCAATTAGTAAAGAAGTGGGGCCCAGCTTGTGCTGGGCAAGGGCAGGTCTCTGCCAAATGGTTAACATGTAGGAAGGCTTTGCAGAGGAGGATTGCCGCTTGAGGTGAGGCCTAGAAGCTGCCAGGTGCCCACCTACTGGGGCCTTTTGTGTCCTTCAGTAGCACAACTTCAAGAACTTTTATTACTTTATAGCACTTTACAAAAGCTAAAGATGACATTGCTAGCAGTTCTAAGAGATTGTGTTGTTATTGCATTTTAAAGATGTGGAAACTGAGGCAGAAGCAGGTGAAAGCTCCTATATTCCTATTTTTTTTATAGATATATACATTTAAGCACAAAGTTGTATATATATTACATTAAAAAATCCCAGTGAGGGTGCCCAGTGCCACTGGTTTTAAGATGTTAAAACATGCTCATTTGAGTCTATACAACTTGACTGGGCTACGGAGGTTATTGGAATGAGATCTGGACTAGTTGCTTGCATAGTCTTTTCTACACCATCACATTTTCTTCTTGTCTGCTGAAGCATAACTTCTAGGTCAGAAGAGTGGTGTAAGCTGGAGGACTCTCTCACCAGCCCAGGAAAGAATCAGTGCCATACCTGACTGTTTCAGACATATGCCTCAAAGCACAACTTATTATTCAAGCACACAATCCTACGGAATAGCACAAAACAAAGTGGTTTCCCTAACCAAACAGGCTGCAATCTCTGGAAGCTTTTGTTTTGCCTCTCTCAGGTTCAGTAACAGCCCATATTCCTTCTTTAAATCTCCTGTTGAGTAAGGGGATTGCAGTTAGTCCTTAATACTTTCTGTTTGTTTCACCCAGACACAAGTGGGCCCAGGCAGCTGGCTGGTTGGGGGTATATGGGACCTGAGGCAGAGAAGCTATTGATCTGAAGACACTGCTGCAATCTCACAAGTTTCTGGATTTTTTTTACCTCTGTTATGTAACAACACTGTTCAGGAAGGGACACGATGGAGTGAAAAGTTTCAATTACAAAATTACTTATGAAGGCAGCAGAAAAACTACCCACGCTATTAAAACAGATTTATAGCAGCCATTAGGTGCAAGTGGTAGCAAACACTAGATGGCCACATTCCCTTTTTCAGGGTTCAGATTAAATGGGGGCACTTCAGTTTGTATAATTATATTAAGGAAAAACAAAGCTTTAAGACAACTTCAAGACCATCTCTGTTGCTCTGCACACTGCTCTCAATGGACCACTAGAATATTACTAGAACAGACATTGTTAAAATTTAAGTTGAAAAGCAGCAAGGCTCTAAACCAGAGTAACTGCTACACACTCTCACCAAAGATACTGCCCTTAAGTTGCTTTGCTAACAAGGATTGTAAAGATAAATAAGGAAACTGCACTAGAAATCTAAACTGTCAACCCGTCCTATTTAGGAGATTCTTAATAAAACCTTTATGTCAAGATTTGTGAAACATCTGACAAAATCACTGGTCTGAAGTTGCAAACAAAGTATTAATCAAGGCAGCCCACTGTGGCTTAATAATCTCAATGACAGACACTTCTTGGCAATCAAGGCTCCTCTGATGATAATCTAATCAAACTGTACAGATTTTATATAGCCACTGCTTTGGTTAACTGCAAGAATAGCTCAACCACAGCCAGACAATATTCCAGCATACACAAGGGAAAGGTTAAAGCAAACTTGCTCAGTTAATCGGGATATGGTATCAGCAGAGATCCTAGAAATCCGTTTGCCATAGAAAAATGTGGAAAAATGCAGAATATGCATTTTTACAGAGAATCTTTAGAAGCACTGGGGGGTAAAAAGGTTACTAAAAATAAAATACTGGGTCCTCAGTTGGAGGCGGGAGTTTTCATGGCTGCTGTGGCAGGCCACTAGTGTGTGTGTGTGTGATGGGGGGGTGGGAGAAGAGAAGCTGCCAGCATACAAGGAAGCAGAGGCTGCCCCTTCCTCCCTCTGCTGTTGATTGCCTGAGAGGGCTGCTCATCATGCAGCTGCACCCCTTTCTGCTAATCAGCAGCAAGGGGTGGGGCTACATGAATGGCAGCTTGCTCAGCCAGTCAGTAGTGAGGGGTAGGACTGCTAGTGGGGGGGGGGGGGCTTGGCCAATCAGAATTGTGTGGGGGATTGCCCCAGAGAAGCACAGATTTTTGTTTTTATTGGAGAATTTTGTGTTTTTTACTACAGAAAATTAGGACCTCTTGATATCAGACAGCTACAGATAAGGCCGCAATACCATTCCCTTGTATACAAAATTATCCATACCTGCCATGTACCAATATTGAGTTAAAATAAGATATGCGAGGCTCCAGGTTGTAGGAGGCTGAAGTGTCTGTTCCCTTCTGTGTGAAAGTGTGGGTATTAATTTGGTTAATTTCTAATGATCATCGATAATAACTTACAAGAGAGTCTGGATAATGAAACAACGTAAAAAGAAATGTGGTTCCAAAAATAACTCTTTCTAGGACAGAAAAATGTCTTAAAAAGCTACTGTATTTAGAGGTTTAATTAGTATATTGGGTCATTATGACATCTAGCTCATTTCATTACCCTTCTAATGTATTATTAGTTGGCAGTTAAATACTGTCTGCTGGGACCTGAGAGTTTTTCCTCTTGTCTTTCTGGTCATACTTACTGCCTAGGCCGACAGCTTACCTGTAGTGAGGAAGAAATGGAACACCAATTAGAAAGCTTTCAGCCCAGCACCCATGGAAAAGCCAAAAGCTGATAAAGGTCAGCGTGAAATTTGAATGACAGGGCTAAAGTCTTTTACTCATAATTTTGTGTTTGCAATAGAATTCAGAGCAATTCACAGCCTTAAAGGCCTTAAGTGAGAACAGCAATTAATTGTAATGAATAATCTGACAAATCTGGTTGACATATGGCTGCTAATGCCCTCCTTTCTAGTGGGAGCAGTGGAGGGATTAGATTAACTCAAATGAAATCTGGGACCGCCATGCCATCTGCATGTTCAGTAAGAAACGGTACACGTTAAATGGTGAGTGGGTAGATATCTGTCTTGTACTCATCTCTCTCTGAGCCCTTGGCAGATATGGGAATAGCAGTTTTATTATTGCACCAGCTGCCTGTCAATCCAATAATACTGGAAAATCATATACTACAACCTAGAAAGCTAATATAGCAAAAAGCTGTTAGAAAATAACTAGACAAAATTAACATAAATGATATATTCTGCTGTTTATATAGCATGTGTGTTTATAGTTTGATTACCCTATTGCATATACCAAACAATTGTGTTTCTATTATCTCTATTTACAAGTAGCAGGGACTACCTCTGACTGAACTATCCAAAACACATTGTAAATGCAAGAGTGCAGGACACTGACCTTGAAAAACTGTATGCCTACCTACAAATCCCCATGCAAATAACTATTCCTTTCTCAGGTCCAGTCCTTCAATTTTACTGCTATTGGTATAGACCCCGGTCCTGCAAACATTAACCACAAAAGTAATTCGGTGGGACTACTCGTGGGCATAAAGTTACTCACCTGTATAGTGAGTGTTTGCAAGATCTGGGCTTTTCTGGTATATAAGACCCAAAAGAAAATTGTGGTTGTTTACTCTGTTTTCACCTGGCTTTGCAAGGGATCAAACAAACCCAGGATGAGAACGTTGGATAGATCTATCTGAGATACTTTAGGAATGATGAATCCTGAGCATCATTTCTAGGAATGGCAGGATAAGATTTTGCTCCAACTATGTCAAAAGTAGGGGCAAAGTCTTGGAAGTCATTTTCTTCAAATGCACTGCAATCTAGCTAATTGCAAAAATAAACAATGAACTGTAAGTGAAAAAACATGGAGAATTTAGACAATTAGCTAGTGGATTAATTTTGTGGGGAGAGGCACAAACTGTTAAAGATCCTACCCATTACCAAGGTCCTTGCAGCAATCCCTCTTTTCCCTTTACTACACATAAGAACCTATGCAACCTGTCTTCCCTGGTGCTGTGTTCTTCACATATCGTCACTTCCCGTCTCATCTTCCAAACTCTGTCTCCTCCTCCGCCTTACTTTGTCCATGCTCTTCATTCTCTCTTCTCTCTTACAAGCTAAAATCTCCTCATTCCTCCTTTGTGCCTAACTAACCTTATGTCCCTTCCAAGTCTGGTTCCCCGCTGTCCAACAAAGCTTCTACATCACTGTTTCTTTTGGGACTCCCTATGAAGCTGCTTTCTTTCCAAAAGTCCACTCCTCCCAAAGGTCCTTCAGGCTCTGTCTCTCCAGCTCCCTTCTCTCACACCTGTACTTTTTTCAATGGCTGGAGTGGGGTGAGGCGGGAGTTAGAAGGAAGAAGAAGAGCTTGTTTCTAAGGTCGATGATGCTTTCTCTCCCCCACCTCGGCTGATCAGCTCAACAGCTCCAGGGACACGAGGGTGCTGCTGAGTGCTGTTTGTATTAAGCAGCAGCTCTGAGCCACAAACAAGTGTCTCCTTTTTCCTTTGGTGCCTCCCCTGCACCCTTCTAAGGACAGGGGAGAAGAAAATTGAGGGTGTATAATGGGTGAAGAAACACATTCTCCTACCACAACATTAAATAAGGATATTTCTCTCTTTCACTGTAAATTATGTTTATGACTGTAACCCATTAATAGGCCTTAACCTAGCTATTTTTGTTACCAGCTATTTTTGTTATCATGATCTTAAAATGCAGCAAACTCAAACAGGGCTGCTCTGTCTCTCAGTTGGAAATGTGAATCTGAGGGACACTGAACACTGTGATTTTTTTGCAGATAATTCAAAGTACAAGCAGCAAAATAAAACACAAATCCTTGTACCAAAGAAATGGCCTTTACTTGCTTGTGGACATTCTCAGTGCTCAATACCTACAGACACAAACTTTGTTCTTGTGATGAGCTATAGCATCAATGGAGTGCGAGAGGAAATGATAAGACAAAAACTAGGGAAAATATTTCAAGGTACTTATTTCTTAAAGCATTTGGCCCATGGTTCCTAGCTGTTAGAGCATCTTATAATTCCACTCTTCAGATATTTGCAAGGTAAGTCAGAAGTGAATGCAGTCTGTTTTTAGGCAACAGCACAAATACTTAACCTTACTGACATCTCTGGCTGTACTGTACCATAGTAAAAATATATTTGGAATTTATATGTAAGAAATTATGTATTTTAAAATCAGAATCATCCCATGATAAAGATCTTAATGTCCTCAAGAAATCATTTGCAAGGAAAATCAATTCAGTGTTCTATTTTATTCTGGAATAAGCTAGTTCATTAAACCGTAGGCAAGAAGCATGAAGTCTGTCTATCATCTTACCACATCCGAGTTATGGTATGTGAAACCTATAAACATAAAAACACAATAGTACAGTCCATACAAAGTACAGTTGGTTGGAAAGCCATAACCATGTTCCAGATTCTACCCATGGAAGCAGGGGCTCAGCTACCTCATCATTACTGTTGCCTCCTCCCTTGGAAGCCTTTCTGTGGGTCTTGCATTGAACTAGAATGCAAGTATGGAAGAACTGAACTAGCTTCTGCAGATCTCGTTCCGATGAGCTCTGTCAGAGGGATCCCACTATTCTGTGCATGCTGCCCCCCCCGTGAAAGAATCGGGAGGAGTTACCTGAGAGAATATTCAGAGATTCCTTCCTAGGAGCCTTTCTGCAGGTGAGGATAGTCTCTGCCCATGATACTGTAGTAGGTTTCTTAGTCTGTTACCGCCTCTGCATAGTGTTAGTTTGCAGTGCTCCCATGGTGTGTGTCAGGGTGCCAGTCAGAATCAGCATGTTTTGAAAGGAGAAAAAACAATAGGGAAGCAGAAGGACAGATAGCCAGATTGTTATGCACAGCCAGCTTCAGTGTTATCGCTTTAAAAGATGCAGTCTCTAAATGATAGCTAGCCTCAAGGAGCATAAAGTATTCTTAATAGAAATCATCTGGATGTAGTGAATGCCACCTTAATTTGGATAGCTACTGCTATAGGGCTGAAATAAATTCAACAACATCTCACAAAAAAAATTAGCTAGAGTGCTATTAACTTGCTGCATATAACACATTTTTACAGAGCAATTGAATTTCTATACAGGAAATATCTTCCTCTCCAAATTCTTTGTATCAAGACACTGATTGAAAGCAACAAGATTTATTTATATCTAGTTTCAATGGTGAAAACAACAACAATAGAAGGAACTGTTAAGTACAATCTAGTTTGGGTTTAGCAAGAAGGAACAAATTTGCTATGGCACTATCCTTTTTTCAGCTAGAGGACACCTGTTTCCCTTACAGAGGCCCCTTCTGAAGTCAAATATTCAAAATATTTACATATATTTGTTTAAATTAGGTTTATGTTTTTAATAAATATTAGGATATGATGTCAAATGTCATAGTATCTGTTCACCGTATACTTTGGAATCAGAGACCATTATCAGGCTGTCAGTTCTTAAGAATTCTCATGTTGCTTCTACTGGGAATGCGGCTTAACAAATGAAGGTACATTACATAGAATCGATTCTCTTCTCTACCTAGAAGTCCTGAGCTGAAGTACTGTACATTAAAAAAAAAAGTAGAGTGTTCCTATAATATTTTAAATTGCATACTTAACTCTGCACGGCTGTGACTACTGACAGTATAATATACACTTGGGAAGCCCAGGTGAAGCAGATTATGAATGCTGGAGTGACTTTTAATTTCATAAAACTCAGTAGGTGTCAGGGAACATTTCTTTCTGTAAATAGGGGCCTAACAACAATCACCATAATTGAGAAGAATTAACACTGTTACTATACTTCATCTATCTTCTGCCCATTTGATTCCAGTCCTCAAATTGCATGATCTATTACGGAAAATTTAAAGCATCTCTAATATGACTTTTTAAACATAACTAGTTCATACCATGCTTAGAAATGTTGTAAAAACCTGACACATTCCCTCTTTTCAACCTAGATTTTTGTTTGGGGGGAGAGGAATAGGCCATGTTTAGTTTAACTGTCTTTGCAGCCTCCATCTTACAAATAGTTCCCCCCTAGCCCCTCAAGGTTGTAATAAATTTCCAAGACCTACTGTATCCTTTTATTTTAATAACTGTCACCTGGCTTAAAAATTATGTTTAGCTTGAAAAAATGCAACAATACTACTACTTCTAAATTTATTTTGTTAATGAAGCCACTACATAAATTTAGCACATTATTTTTTGTTATTAATTGCCAACAGTGAAAAAGGCTAAATTCAGAATAACTCTCTGTTTCAAAGACCTAATTGCCAAGGACCTAGACTTAATATTAACTAGGATAATTATTATGCAAAGCATACCCACCCAGAATGTTTGCATAGCTATCACAAGCGCTTTCATAAATGATGCTTTAATTAGTCTTAATTAGAATTTGTTTAAGTCAGCAGGGAATGCAGAGCCCGTGAAATGATGTATGTAATAAGCATCAGGCTCACTTTTTACTTGGGGAATAGAGCTGACAAAATCACATCACGTTAAATTGATTCAGTCAGAATTAAAATTCTTATGGTATTAATTAAATGGGGGATCTCATTAGCAGGCTGCAGGGTGACAGAGCGACTCTTTGGCGACCAGATGTGAAGAAGCAGCACTGAACAAGAGCACCATTAGACCAAAAAGTCATCCTATCTTAGTCACAGATACAGTGGCATTAGGCTGGATGCAAAGTGGTACAACTATTGTATTAAGATATCAGAAATTTAGAGCTCTTTTTACTTAATTTGGCTTCTTTCAGCTCATATAGTTCAATAAAAATATAATTGTTGGGATTTTGGAAAGAAATGGGATATTTTCAGAATGCATCACTAGAATTCTGATTAGACTAAGGTGAAGAGATTGGACCAGATCCTTAATGGGTGCAAATCAATAGAGTACCCTTGAAGAGTTATGGTGATTTAAATCAGTTGAATATTTGATCCAGCTTGTTTTTTCCTTTGTTTGTATTCTCTCTCTCTCTCTAAATGTGTGTGTGTGTGTGTGTGTGTAGCATCAAAATGAATATATTACAACCTTGGACCAAAACCCGTTGTTGTTAATTGTTTTGAATCTGAGTGTTACCTGAATAATGACTACATGGTTGGGCCTTGTCAGTTTTTGCACCAGTGTGTATTTTTAAATTTTAAATGTACTTTATTTCTTTCCATGAATTCAGTTATTTTAGTGAATGGAAGATCTTAGTATTTACCAAAGTAATCCTAGTTAGTATCTATTTATACATGTACAAAGTCAATGGTGATTTTCTACGCTCTGGTATCCACTAATACTAGCAGGCATACTTTTTTTACTATTTATAAACCAGACCTGACTTCGTAACTCTAGTCAAGTATAGATGATATTTACCTCAATTAGCGTATGTTTTGTGAATGGCAAGGGGCACTTGCTGCTGCTGTGCACAATTTTGTCAATATTAATGATGTCGTGTTTTGATTTTGGTGCCTTAGATTCCAGCCTTCAAAAAATAAATCTGATTCTTACTCATCCTCAGAGCTGAATGATTCATTGGCCTTTCAGCTTGGAAAACCTGCATTGCTTTTGTTGTAGGTCACAAGTGATAAAATAACTGCCTTGGTCTTATATTACCTTAAGAACTCACTTCAGCAAGGTAACTTTTGGGCAGGTGAGGTTTCAATAAAGCCAACAGCAAATCGCTCAATGGGACAATAAAGTTAATGAGTTCAGTGGGACCAGCATTGCACCCACTGGAGCTACACTGGGGGCTTGTAGAGTTATGTATAGCGAGGGTTTTATTAGGCTTTATTCAAAGCAGTAGAATCTCAACGTGTAAAAGAGTTGAACTCTTCTTACGTTGGAAGTCTGAATAGAAATTATGGCTCACAACAGAACATGTCATCTCTTGCTTTCTTTCGTGCTTCAGTGAAGTACTTGTGTTCTAACTTAGTGAAGCACTTAAGTACATACTGAAGTTAAGCACATGAGTATTTTCATTGACTTCAGTGTTTTTGGACTCTATATCTATATTGGGAAGGAAAAAATTAGTTGCTTACTGATATCACTTTCTTGTATGGCGAGTGGTTCACTAATATTTATATTTGTTGAATTCCAACGTCTGTATCAAGGAACTAGCTTTTAAATAGAAGGCTCAGTGATTAGGGGAAATGCGATTAGTGATGTCTTCATTAGGTTATTTTTACTTCACGGTCAATTAGGCCAATGACGACTCATCAGCTACCATCATAAAATGGGCAGAAAAGTCCAAGGTCTCCCCAAAGCTATTTTAAAAATGGATGGCCTTACAAAATAACAGATGTACACATTTGAAAAGAACCATTAGTATAAGAATCACTAGAATATGCTAAGCTACTTCTTTTAAGGTTATACAGCTCTTATTGTCATGAAAATGGAGCTTCTTTTTTCTGCTTCCTGTTCTTCAGGCTCTTTAGCTAAGAGCAAGATCTCAGAGGCATCAGCTCCTTGATTGGTCTAGATCAGTGATTGTTAACGAGGGTACCTTAGCATAGTTGCATGCTGTGACATCCTTTTAAGGGTGCTGTGCAATATTATCACTGTTAGGTGACTAAACACCTATACATGATTCATTAGAAAAACCCAAAGATTGAAAATAAGAATCCATAGTGTCAAAATATTCTGAACTGTTGTGTTCTTTCTCAGCTCTTTCCAACAGAAGAATTATTCTATTATTTTTCTGTAGTCAAAAAAAGTAATGAAAGGTAAGACTGGCATTTTCCAAGAGGTGCCTTGAGTCTTATGAGCAGATCCTTAGGTACAACAAGCAGTGCCTGGAAGCTAAAATGGTTGAGAACCACTGGTCTAGAAAAGTGGTGGTCATACTTCTGGGCTTGCAGGCCACGTGAGTCATGTGGGGCTGGTCCACAAGCCAGATTTTGTAGGCAGGGTCAGTCAATGGGCTGGATCCAGCATGGCGTTAGCATGCATGGTCAGCCCATTGGTGCAATCTAGTCTGGCCTCCTATGCCAGAGTCGGTTGCAAAAAGACTCCATACGTCTGCCCAGGCCCACGCACTGGGTTCAGCTGTGGAGTAACTCTATGCACCAGCACAACCCAGTGTGTAAGGTCATGTCATTTGGCTTGCAGGATTCCCCCCACAGGTCCAGAAATTTGGTGGTGGGGGAGCAGTGGCAGTGTTAATTAACAGGTCATAACAAGAATTAATTAACACTGCCACTGCTCCTCCACTGGCAAATTTCCAGACCCTTGGAGAGCCCCCATATCCCTGAAGACTGGATTTGGCCCAGGGGCAAGAGATTGTCACTAAGGAGCTAGGAAGATTTACACCATTTGTGGACCTGCCCCCAGAATTATAATGCTCATTGTCATCTGTGAAAAACTGCTCAGAGTGCACCACTCTGAATGTCCTACATTTTGAGCACTTTCTCATAGGTTGCTAATGTTGAAAAAAAGAAAAGACTGGGATAAACTAGCTACTTGAATTCCAGAATCCTAACACAAAGGTACTATAGTGCATTATGTTGTCATTCAGAAAATGTACTAGAGGAGGAAGATGTCTGTACTCACTTTTCTCAACACCTCTATTCTTTTGTCAAATATTTTAGTAATAGTAATATAATAGCAAGCTGTGAAACATGAGCAATACAGCATGCCTACAATCAAAGATGAAATGAGTACGGAAGCTGTTATAGGAATCTATCCTTGCAATAATGACTGTGATGAGTATGGGGAATGATACACATTTCATTTGTTTTTTCATACTGCTAAATTTATCGTCATGTGCCTTGTTTCTGAGAGCATAACTCAAAGGTAGCATGCAGGATATGCCATGAAAACTGACAACTGCACTTGCAACAAAGTCTTTTTAATTATATAATAGAATCAACAGAGGTGTAAACAATATGTAAATGAATGCTATACTGATGCATAGAAACTTGTATCGTTCCTTTTTTTCCATATCAGTGTTACTTCTGGAGAAGCATGTATAAACAGCCAAAATTATGCACCTTCTGCAAAACATGGTGTATGCTCAGAGTAAGTCACAAAGGGGGGCTAGAAGATTAGCTGTTGCATAATTTCATTTCCCTAGCTAATTAGAGATATACATCCCTTTTTTTTTTAAATAAAGGTTTTATCTATTAGAAGAAAACTATTCACAAATGTATCTTGTGCATTAAACAAGTTGTTTGTATAAAAACCATTTCACAATATGCATGCCTCAATCACTTTTGGTCAAAACTGGGTCTAGGTCTAGCATCATATTATTTATGTAGGGGGAAAATGGCTACGTGATTTACTGTTTAATGAGATGTGCTAAATTAAGTTAGGCACATGCACACTTTGCATTGCAGTGTTCTAGTATGCACCATGTGCCAGATCCCACCAGGGCAAATGCAAAAGGATATTCCTGAGTGCTGCAATCATGGCAGTCTGGCAGGCACCCACATCGTATTGAGGTTTTTTTCCCCACAGTGATGGTATAAACCCCTTAATGAATTGGATGACTAGTATGATGCTCTTAATCCTGGTTTGTGTTTCATAGACAGTCACATCAGATAGTCATCATAGGTAACTGTGGAATTCAAACCTATGAATTCCATATTGGCTGAGATTATAGAAATTAGATGAAAGAGAATTTGCCTATGCCCATAAACAGGTTCAGGATTCCAGAAAAGAGTGTGTGGGAGCACTGCTGAGGTGCACTGCTAAGATGGCTGCATGCTGGCTCCCAACTCACCAGGGCAGGCAGAGCAGGCAGTGGGAGCAGCAGTGAGGAACTTTTTTAAAGTCCCTCAAGCAGGCAAGAATCTTCCCTCCCCTCTTTTCCCCCCTGTGCTCAGCAGCATGCTCCCTCCCTTCCTCCTCTCCCATTCTCTGCTCTCTCTTTTCTGCTGCTGCCTCTGTTGCTATCCACAGCTAACTTGGGGGTGGGGGTAGGGCTACCATATTTCCAGTATCAAAAAAGAGGACACCTGTGTGGGGGGGGCAGAGCAGGGAGGGGAAGGGTATATGATTGGGGTGGGGCAGTAATATACTCATGCCCTACCTCTGCCCCTCACTTTTAAGCCCCCAGCCCTCCTGGTGCCCCTCACTCCTGACCCACAGCCCCCTGCCCCCCAGATCTGCTGGTGCCCCTCCTGACCCACAGTACCCTGAACCCCCATCCCTGTTGCTCACACACCTTGCACATGAGCACACATGTGCGCAAACACACTCTCTATCCCTTACCTGGGAGCAGCTTGCTGGGGTCTGTGCAAAGAGCACGTGACTTCCAACAGCCAATCACCTTGACTGCTGCTCCCAGCCCCAAGCATCCAAGCTGCTAGTCCCCAGGAAAGCAGAGGCAGAGCAAAACCCCGGACATTTGCTTACATTTTAAAAACCTACCTGGACACAAGAATAGGGGGCCAAAAAAGAGGACATGTCTGGGAAAGCCCAGACATATGGTAACCCTAGGTGGGCAGAGGCTCCCAGAGCTACTGTTGGCCTTCTTCAGCCCAGCTAGAGCAAAAAGCCAGAATCACTTGGGGACAATGGTGGCATTGGGTGGGTTCCCTTTCCCCACTCCTGCTTCTGGGCTGGTAGCAAACATCAGGGGGACTGGGCAGGATGGTTGAACCAATTTCCCTGGCATTGCCCATTGCCTGACAGCCATGTGGAGCAGGCAGGAGTGGTTCTGGAGCTCCTCCACCCACCCTGCCCCAGGGGCAGCCAGAAATAGAGGTAGTGCTGGGTAATGGAGAGGTAAGGGGAGGGAAAAGGAGAGTGGAGAAGTGCCATTGACCATGGAGGGGGAGGAAAGGGAATTCTTATTTGCTTTGCTGACATAAACAAAAGCCTCCAGCTGCTGCTCCTATGGCATGGTCAATTGAAAGGGAGATACATCTTTGTCACTGCACCCCTCCAAGATCCAACTTGTGTATGTCCAATATAAGAGTCTAAATTTCTCTCTTCAGTATAAGAACCAAAACTGGTTGTTTGTTCTTCATCTCAGGTGCCACAGTAATTGATCAGAAAGGTCACAAGATTTACTTGTCAAAAAAAAGTTGTGGTGATTATATTAGTTTACATATATCCCAGGACCTTGAACATAATATGGAAAGTTTGCCAAAACCAACAAGCATAAGATAAATTTATGAATCTTTACAGTATTACTACTAAATGTTAATGACATTTGTGTGTCAATTCCACGCCTTCAACTGATATTCATGTGGCTGGTTAGGAGAGTGGACTTTTAATCCATTTTAGAGTGATTACTAATTTGCAGATATACTAAAGTTGCCAACCAGATATTACATCACACTTGAACATTCCACAACCTTTCCATGTTTCAGGAACTTTCTCCTGAAATTGTTTCCCATGTACAGTACACAATTTATAAACCCAGATTTCCTGAGATGTCAAATGTTTTTGAAAATCCAACACCGCTCCTTTCTGCAGTTTTAGGTATCTAAATACCTTTGAAAATCTGGACTGTAGCCCTGATTTCCCATTTCAATCAATTTGTAGCCAGACCTAACTCAGGGATGAGCCTGATATGGTACAAAGGCTATGGCTGCACAGTAAAGTTAACATGCCTGGCAGTGGTATTATCAAGCCTGTTGTGCTGCTCTGGGGTGGCTGCCTCCTAAACTGGAAAGGTCTTAGCTGTAGGTGGGCTAAAAAACATGGAGCTTTAGTGGTAGGCTACAGTGGCGATGCATAGGGGTACATGTGCACCCCTGAGAGTGCCGGTGCACCCCCTGACCAGCCATGCTTGCTGCTTAGGTGATGGGCAGGGGGGGCAGGTGGGAGTGCCGGTGCCCCCCTGCAAGTGCCAGCCAGGGAGTGGAGAGCCATTGCGCTCCTAGAAGCTCCTAGAAGTGGCTGCACCCACTCCTGGAAGCGGCTGCCACAATTGGCTGCAGTGATTGGCCGTGGGGGACCCCCCTCCCCCCAGTCACTGACTGGTCACTGGGGGGGCACATGCCCCCCCCCAACTAAGGCATGAGTGTCGCCTTAGTGCCCATATGACCCCATCCCACCCATATGGACACTTATTTCATTTTAGGAGACAGTGCAGCATATTTTAGGGACCTGGTGGTAAGTTTGCCACCCAGATACTCTGGTGGTAGACCCATGGGACAAAAGCTGGCAGAGATAAGTCTTGTATGAAGGAGAGTGAAGCAGACTTGCATGAGGGAACTTTGGCAAGAGAGTGAAGGGGGAATGAAAAACAGTTTGTTGGGATAGGGAGGAGGGGCATAGAAATTTGGAAGGAGAAAAGAGGGGAGATGTTTAGCTCTTTCTGTGGTGTGGTTTTAGCGGGGTCTGTAGGCTGCTGGGTAACTCTGAGGAAGTGGAGAGGGAACTTACAGTTGTCTCAGGTTGTTTTCTACTGGCTAAATTGCACTACATTTCCACAGTGTGCAAACCTACCTTCCTTCTCTGGGAGACAGGTTCATAAGGTTAATTTATGCATCTGGCTTATTCAGTGGAATGAGATGATTACAGATTGTATCATTCTGAGAGGTCTAGGAGGCAGGAGTGAAGTGTATTGGTAAGAATTTACTAATCTGATCAATTCCTTCTCATTCTCTGCTCTGAGCAAAAACACAGAGGCTCATTTTTGAATATGGGAATATAGTAACAATGTTACACAAAAACATAAACAGGTTAAATAATGGGCAAAGAGTGGCTTTTAGAATGACTTTATTTTAGAAAAATACTGTAAGTCAGAGCAAGTGAGCAGCTATTGCATTCTTTAAAAATGAACAGAGTGAACTTTTATATTTTTAACAACTCTTGGTTTTTAACTTTTCAAGAACATTAATGAAGGTGCAACTTACTAAATACCTGAAAGAGCTATGAAGGCCTGTATAAAGGGCAACCTCGCCTGAAACTAAGAACAATGAGAGGTAATATACAACATTCTTGCAGATACTGTTTAAAATGTGCTTAGTATAAATTGTGATTTTCATCCAGGCTTGCAGTCCTAAATGAGGAAATTTTATAAATGAAATGGATTGATGATGGCAACAGAAGTTTGTAGCCTGGTGAAACTGGAAAGAGTCCTTTGGTAGTATTTACAAAATAGGGGTCCACAACCAACAGCTCTTGAAATGGTTGGCTCTAGTCCCTAAAGATCCAACCTGGCCGAGGGCAAATCCAGAGAGGGTGCAGTGGTATGACTGCACCTCCTTTCTGACCTCATGGTAGGAGCAGTAGCCAGGGATATTTTTAAGTCTCCTAGGAAGTTAAGATTCCTCCATTTCTCTTCCCCTCTGTGCTCAGAGACACAGAAACTCTCTTTGCCTCCCATTCCCTTCTCCTGCTTGCTGTTACTACTATCCCTGCTGTCTCACAGGTGAGAGGAGCTCCTGTCCCATTCCAGCTGGGTTGTGTAGGGCCTGGGCTTGGCCTGGGACAATAACAAAGGCAGCTGGGGTAGGCAGGTGGGTTTCTGCCCCCACCCCACTAGTCCCCCTGGGTATTCCCCACTAGCCTGGAGAGAGGAAACTCACTCACCTGCTGCTGCCACCACTGCTACTATCCCAGGACAAGCCCAGCCCCTGCACATTTTAGGTAGAGCTTCCCACACCCCTAGGCAGTGAGGACAGTAGCAGCAGCAGGTGGTGGGGAGAAGGGAAAGGGAAGCAGGGGGAATTCTTATCTGCTTTGGGGACCTAAAAATTCTTTGACTGCTGCTTCCATGGCACAATCTGCCCCCCATGATGGGGGGAGGTAAGGGGGCTGGGAGCGGGATATACAACCACCTCTTCAGGGTCAGTTGTTGCTCCTTCACCCCCCTTTGAAAAGTCCTGGTTCCACTTCTGGACCTAGCCCTTGGCATCAGGGGATTGGTGGCACATAGTTCAGCTGATCTCTTCCACAGTACACCTCTTTGTAGCCTTCCCTGTTGCTCTCTCTCATTTCTTACAGCAGGCATTGCTTAAACTTGCTGCTGAACTTGGGATGAGAATTGGCCATACATGGCAGAGATCATGAAGGTGGTGGCACATGGTAATGGTGGCAGAAGGCATCTTGGGTGTTGTGGTGGGGCACTGCAGAGGGGAGGAGTGGCCTATGGCAGTTTGGTGCATTGCCATCCCACAACAGTAGCTGGGTCACAAGTGGTGGCCTGATGCTTGTTACCAACCCCTGCTCCAGAGAATACTTTTCAATGCAGATTAAATGAGGATGAATGTATTTACTTCCACAGTAAAACATGAGATAACAAGGGAACAGGTTCCAGCATTATACAGCATGGACCCTATGTGAAGGGATACATGGCCTACAAAAGCAGGTTTAGGTGATGCTTATGTGAGCATCTCTGTACACATTCACCTGTGGAGAGGTTGTGTTTAGGAGCCATTGCCTGATTAGACCAAGACAGATAGTTCACTTAATATAGGCCATTGTGTAAAAGTTTTTCACAGCAGCTTCTCCACAGGATTGGAGCGGTTAGAATGAAATGGCTGAATTCCAGCTGCTTCTGGCTGTAGGTTTCGTAAAGGATGCCTTATGTGTAGGGTTGTGCAGAATTTGGCCAAAGGTGGTTAACAACCCCTCCTCCCTCAGCAGAGTGCCATCTGCACACTGATAATGCAGCAAGCCAAAAAATCTCGCTGTTGTCTTAGTAGCCAAATAAACATGTATGCATAGTACAGCGGTGAGCACATTGAGTTCTAAACCCTACACAAGGAGCTTGTTGTAGATCAGGTGACCCATGGACCACATGTGAGCACTATGGTGGGAGCCTTTCCCCCATCACTCTGGCTGCAGCAGCAGATGGGATCTCCCAGCTCCTCTCTTATTTGGGTTCTACTTTCTGGACCTGCCTCAGTACGTGGCACAGAATAGTGCCAGTGAAGTCTGAGGTTCAGGGCAACTGTGCATGGCATGGTATAGTGGGAGGAAGCCTGCAGCTAGGGAGGTGAGGGTGGGGGCCAGGAAGCCCAGTGCATAGTACAGTAGGGGTGCCCACATGGTGAATGGCTGGTACAGCCCATATGGCCCCAGCTGGTGTGGGCCACACTAGGGCTGTGCAAAGCTTCAGTAGCTGATTTGATTCGAAGGAGATTTGGCCTAATTCAAAGACTGAATCTCCAAATCCAAATTGAATTGGGAGACCAATTAAAAGCTCCGAATAAATTCAAAGCATCTGAATTGATTCAGAAAAGCTTCAGAAAAGATTCAGCCACTTTAGAGTTTCGGCCATAGACTAAACAGGCAGCTGACACAGCTGCCTTCAGCTGGTGAGTCTGTTGGGGTTGGGGAACAAAGGGACATGGGGCAGGGAGGGATTGGGGCTGGGACAAGCTGCCCAGCTGGGGTGGGGGACATGTTACTCAGGAAGCGGGGTAGGGGGGTGTTATGTGGGCACGGCAGTGCTGGGAGCAGGGGATCTGCCTTGCTGCTGCTTGCCCAGTGGGGGCGGGGGAGAGGGCAGGATGCAGGCATGGCTTGCTCTGGGTGGAAGGGGCAAAATGGCAGCAAGGCAGAGCCCCCACTTCCAGCACTGCTGTGCTCACATCCTGTGCCCCGCGCTGGCTGGCAAGTGGTGGAAGGACAAAGTCCCCGCTTCCAGCACTGATGCCCGGAGTGAGCTGCACCTGCATCGTACCCCACACCATTGCTGCCCTGCCCTGCCTGGCCCCATCCCCCACCCGGCCCAGCCTCCCAGCACTTAAACAAACAAAAAAAAAGCCCCACACTCACTGGTTCTGGCAGCAGTGATCAGCGCCTCTGAGGGCTCAAGGCAGAGCCCCCCAGCACAATGTGGGGCAGTGGGGGGCAGCAGGAATCACCCCCCCTCTTGGCATCCGTGTGGCAGCTGCCCCATGGCATGGGTGCAGTGTGGCTCTCCCCATGGGGGCTTCTGCAGCTCCCTCCACCCGGGGAGAGGCAGGCACAGCTGGAGGAGCTGTGAGAGAACCTGCAGCTGCCCAGCTGTGCCTGCCTGTGCCCGGCCAATCCAAATCTCCGAATGAACGCTGAATCTCAGATTCTGTTTCAGCCAAATCAAATGGGGACAGTGATTCAAATCACCAAATCAAATCACTGTCCTCCAAATCAGCCAAATCTGAATCGAATGCTTCTCTATTCACACAGGCCTAGTCCACACCAGCCTGTGGTCCTAGCTACAGGCAACCCTTGCTATTCGTGGGGGATATGTTCCCGTGATCCCCACAAATGGCGAAATCCCCGAATAGGGCACTGCGTTTATGAATGCAGTCCGTGTTCATGAGTGCAGTGCTCCTGGCAGCTGGGGGGGAGGCACAGCTCCAGCAGTGATGGCAGGAGCCCAACGGCGGTGGCGGGAGCCCGGCGGCAGCAAACGCAGAACTTTGATAAGTGTTTAAAGTGTTTTTAAAATGCATGTTCGGCATTCATGAGTATTTGAAACTGTGAATGCTGAACCTGTGAATACCGAGGGTTTCCTGTACTTAGAAGTTAGACAGCCCTGTGGTAGCTGAGGTACCAATTACACCCCAATTACAATTAACTGCCTTTTAAGGTTTTCCCGCCTTATTTTTAAAATGAATTCAATATAACATTTTATGATTTTTAACTCTTTGAGCAGGATTTATCTTTTTTGTTCTTTGTGTGTACAGTAATGGAATACATTACTGCATTACTAATGAAAGATTCCTAGAGATTACTGGAGGAGAAGGTGTGAACTTACCACTATGAAAGAAATAAAACCTCTGGAGGGAGTGAGTCAAATATAATCTTCTGGTACAGGGTATGGAAGGCAGCTCAATAGATCTAATAAAATAAACCAAGGCACTTTCCCTATGCCCATGTCCAGTAGGGTATCATTAATCATTGATACCTGCATTGGAAACCAGACAGTCAGTGTTCAAGGGGGCACTCATGAGATCCAGATTTGACTGGAAGTATTCCAGAACCACCCTCCCATGTTTCCTTCCCTGTTACATGACAATTACTGTCAAAAGTCCATGATCAGACATTGTTTGCAGCCACACTTGTCTGCAGGATAAAAGGTTCTAACTAGAGAAAGATTGTTACTGAAATACCTGGATCCTCATGGGCATCAAAAATACTTGAAGCTAATTAGTTAACCCAACCCTCTTATTTCCAAAATCTATCACCTGAAAATGCTTGGGACTTCAACAGTTTATGTCTCATTAGTATTCAGCATCACTGCCAAAGTATGAAGTGGGTAAAAAAGACAACCATGAGGAGAAGAGGGATAAAAAGGACTCAATAGAAAATACAGATAAATGCTTCTATGTTTGCTGTGGACCTCTCACCATTTAAATAACCCCTGCTCTTACTCAGATATCATGTTAGATGTCACAAAGCTGTGGGAGTGGTTTTGTTTGGGGACCATGTCTGCAAAAGCTTACTCCAAATTATCTGCTAAAAGGCCATTCTAATTTGGTGCACATCCTGTGCCAATCTTAGATCTTCACAGGACACGGAGAGGGAAGAATAGTGCAGTGGTGGTGCCTGATCTCGCTTGTCTATGGTATAAGGGGAGAGGATGTAATCTGATATCCTTTTTTTTACATGTGGCAGTGGCACATGAGGGTCAATACTTCATCATCATTGTTAATTATTAGTTCAGACTAACTAATTATTGGTTAAAACTAATGATTAATTATTAGTTTAGGGCAGATGTGTGTCCAGCGCTGTATAAAATGAATAGGAAGATAATCCTTGCTGCAAGATATTTACATTGTAAGCCGGCAAGGCAACAAGCAGCATAGAGTTGTACAAATGTACAGGAAATCTATGCAGAAATTGGGCACAATTAGTTTTGAGTTTGCATTTGCTACTTGTCTAGGTAACAATTATATACTTTTCTTGTGATAGTGATGACCTACAGTTCGCAGTGTGTAAAAGAATACTGCTTCAAACCAGTAACACTAATGGTAATATATTCTGCCAAGTACCTGGCTACATTGTTTCTGTTTGGTGTAACAGAGGAGGACAAGAGGGTGTTTGCTAGGTATCCTTGATCCTCACGGTAGATATGTGCTGGCCCCAGCAATGGTGGGTGTTGATTGTCAAAGGAAAGGGTGCCCACTGGAATAGCTGGAACTCCCTCTGTTCAACCGCCCCCATGTCATGTCCTTTGCCACCCAGATGGATGGGAGGAGTTAATAACTGGCTGCAATGTGTTACACCAACTTAGAGTTCTGTCTGGTCACAGGGACACTTAGATGGTTAAATGCCCTGCTTTTGTCCCTTTTGTGAAACCAAAGCAGTACAAAATGAACAGAGTACATACAGCAGAGAATGTGGCCCATCCATAATATTTTACTGTGCCTACTCACACTTGGAATCAATCCACTTACCTGATCTTTCTACCAGTCCTACCAAATCTAGACCCCCTACAGAATTTGCCCCCTCATTTGCAACTGGATAGACAGTTGTACAGGCTGTTCTTATTCTCCAGCGTCATTTTTAATGAATGTTTGATCTAACAGAACAGAGCAGAACCGGGTTTAGTTCAGATGCAGTAGCTAGAGTTAGGAAGGAGTTTGTAGCTTTATTATAGTAATCTTTAAAGCAAAGTCAGCGAGCCACTAATTAGTTGTTTTGGCATAATACAGAAGCAAGTTTGGTCCATATTTTTATATTAGTAGAGTGGCATTACTATGAGCACCAGTCATGGATCAGGAGCCATTTGTATTCTTCATTCTGCAAACCCCAAGCAAAAAGATTGGCTCCTACCCCAAAGGGCATCCCATCCTGAAATCTTATTGTAAATTAGCCTTACACAGAGAAAACTCACACTTCAGAGGGGAAGTGGCTTTTTTGAGTAGGCAGCAGTAAGTTGGTGCATCTTCGTATATTTGGTGTATATCTGTACAGTCAGTGTATCTATACAATAGTGGATTGTTGTTCTTTCCTTGTCTTATTCTTGTTGCTGGCAATATCAGATGTTAATGGGCCCTGCTCCAGCTCACAGCTATGGTATGCTCAAATAGTAGTGTCTCATTCTTTTTACTTCTGTTGGTCCTGCATTAAGCAACAGTAGTGGACTAGCTGGCATCAGTTATAACCTATGTATATACAATGTGCAGTATGTATATTCAATTTATAAAGAGTATCTGTTTCATTCAGTGATATACTACTATATAACTATATGCACATATAGCGATATAGTGTATAGTTGCACAATAGTATATCACTGAAGGAAAACAAACTTTCTGTACAGATTGACTAGGAAATCTATCTTCCTGGAAACTTGAAACTCTTGAGTCAAAGGATGAATGTGACCCATTATACAAAATGATTTAGACAACTCCAGAGATTTCTGAAACTTTAAATCAGTCATCTTTGTTCTTTTCTTCTTGAAACCATTTCCTCTTCCTTCCTTCCCCCTCCCCTTCATTCTTAAAACCCTTCAGCTGAATCAGAAGCATAGAGCCAGATTTTCAAAGCCAGACATACATATTTGCACATGGATATTTGTATTTACTCAGCCTATGGCCTAGATTCTGTCTCACCTAGGTGTTTGCTCAGAAGAACTCCTAATTTCAGTAGAATTACTCCTGATTTACAATGGTGATGTTAGCATGTGTGCAAATTCCACCTGTGTTCCAAATAAGCTATGCCAGACAGCTACAAGATGTTTGTCAGTGCACAAGGACATTCAACTTTTGCACAGACAGTTAGGTACCTGTCTATCCTCAGGTACAAATACCTGAAACATCCTTGCACGTTGGGTGTTTGCAGTTCCTGTTAGGCATATGCAACTGTCTGGACACATCGCATATGCTCAACTATGACGGTACTATGACAAGGAATTGCTCATTCTAAAAAATGCTTGTAGTGTATAAAGATAAAGATGTTCTGACTTTGCCAGTTGTGGACAATGCTTCTTACTAGCAGATATTTTAAGTCTTTAAATACAGCTTTCTTTAATCTAGTCTAAACCTACTAAAACATTTACTATTCTTACTGCCTAATACATTTATTCATAGCCTATATATATTCTCCACTATAACTAACCTCTTCTTTCTTGTCTTCATTTTTAATAATATTACTTATGTGAAAATTGCTGGATAAATTATTAAATTCTCTCTATAATCTAGTATCTCTGTAGTAAAACTGATAATATAGCTCTGTAAATATATTTATAATAACTTAGGTCTGTCTCTCTGCTTATTTGTCTGTATTTCCTTCCTTTCTGTCTTTTATCCTTATTCCAGTATTCCTCACTGAAGCCCCTGCTTAGAATGGTAAGGAAAGAATAGTACTTTGTTCCTGTTTATTGCATAATGAAGACAAGCTGCTAAGTAGATGCACATGTTAATGGTTACTTTTCATTTCACATGAAATTTCATTAGTGTTGTTAAGTATGGAATTAGTATGGATAATTAATTACTCCTTAATCACAAGTCCACAAAACTTAATCACCAGCCACAAATAACTATGTTAAAGGATAATGTTAAGGATTTCACATAAACCATCAAAGTAAGGAAATGCAGAATAAAGGCCCAAAATCCAGGCAGATCTACTTTTATACATAACAGACCTACACTCATGTAGTTATTTAAATGACATACACAAACACAATGAACCTCCTGGAAGGGAGATTTCTGGAGGGGAATTCTGCCTTCATTATTAATCCAGGCTTTTTGGATGGACCAAAGACCATGAAAATATTTCTCTAGAATTTAATTTTCCTTTTTCTATGTTGATTAGCTGATAGATTTTTTTAAAAGCAAAGGTACTTTACTTTGGGTGTGTGATATACACACGTCACCAGGGTATTTATCATTGAACTTAATTGGTGAGTTCACTAATACTGAGTTCTTCAAGGCAGGGGCATCTTTTTTGGTGGTTCTGTCTTGTTCAGGACAATGCAGGCATAATTTTGTTTCAGATTTATAAGCACTACTGTCAACAAATTAATAGCAATCAAAATAATTAATGGACTTCTCATTTGAATGGTCTTTACACTATGTGGAAAGCTAAAGGCAATGGCACTCTGCATTTCACTATGCATTTCCATTTCCATTTGTGCTGACTGATGAGCTAGCATTGCATTCTTCGCTATCTATGTCAGGCTGAGGTGGGAACAAGGACTGTTCAGGATACCACACCTTCTTTCCCATCCCACCCTACTACATGGCTGCTGCAGCTTTACCTCTGGGGCAGCATTATAGCAACTGGGCCCGTGTGGGCACATCTACATGTCACTCTACAGTGATGCTGCTATGGCGCTGTGCTTTAGCACTTCCTTTGGGTACGTTAGTACTTCCTTTTGCTTTATTGCTCCCTTTAGTACTTCCTTTAATACCTGCAAAAGGAAGTATTAAACCACAGCACAGTATGGGCGGTTACTGTGCCATGCGCCCAGTGCACCATTAGATTTCACTGCTATGTCGCCGTATGGCACACTATACCAAGGGAGTGCGCCACTACAGCAATGTAACTGGCAATCGCGTGTAGACCCACATAATAGCTACGACACCGTAGCATGCTGTATGGTGATGTAGCACGTCACTACATTGCCATAGGGCGATGTGTAGACACACCCTTTGTGTAGATGCATTTTGGCTGATAGAAAGATTTTTTTTCTTCTTCCAAACTCAGGGCAGGTATGATGAACAGCAGAAATTCTGCTGAATGAAGTCTCTTTGCTGGCAGAGCTGCATTTGTACTGCAGACTTCTCTAGCATGACTTTGTTGGCAGGGAAAATATGATCTTTTCATCCTCCTCTCTGATACAGTTATACCAGTAGTACTTTGTGATATAGAGAAGGGTTTATCACAGCACAACAATTTAATTATTAACTGGATAGTGTGTGCCTAAGTTCTTATTTGTATGTGCAATTACCCAGTTCATATGCATGAATGCAGGGCATGGAGACAGTGCATTTTTCCACATGTATCTGTAGCTTTGAGAACTGAATGTTCCACCATAGAAGCCTAAGAGAACCACGTGGTGATTTTGATGCTAAGATATAAATTAGTGCATGCCTTTAAAAATGGCTAGTTTGATTTCTCAGCATAAATTTTTAACTGAGTGTGTAAAGAAGATTACAAAAATGAAGCTGAGTTGCACAAAGATTTTCTACAATTAGCATATTTCGAAATGTATGTTTTTTTTCTTAATTCATTTTCTGTTGGAAATCTGTCTTGACAAAAATAAAGAAAATAGAAACGTAGTGAAAATCATTTGTTTTAAAAAATGCTCACTCTGGTGATTTATTAAATGGAAACTGCCAAGAAATGTAAGGGCAATAAAAAGTATCATTCATGCTTTTTTACATGATGGAAAAGGAACTGATAGAGATGATTTTCAATTTGGATACTCCTTAAAGTATTTGCAATGAATTTACAATACAAAAAGTTTTGCCTGTTATACACTGTAAAAATTTAAAATAAAATGAATTGTTCAATTCATTATTAAATGACTTTAGAGAGCTTCCTGAAGCTAATGCCAATGTCAATCTTTTGCATGTCCAGTAAGCTTTTTCACCTCTATCTTAATGTTCTCTATCATTTAAAAATGTCCAAGTATAGCAATATAGCCATTTAAATAAAAAAGGGCAAATAAAATGCTGAGAGTCAGTTTGATCTAACTCAACCTTTTCAAATGACTACACTAATTTTCGACATATGAATTTAACTGTGTGTTTGCCCCTCTATAAACAGGACGAATAAACAGTTTATCATTTTTACACTTGAACTGTATTATGATTTTAATGTAGGCTCAGGTGAGATGAGGTCAGAGGATACAATTAAATGGATCTGGTACCATCTGGAGATTAGGGTCTCTTTAACCATGCTTGGGTGATTTATCCATCAACAACTCATGTACTGCTCCATAAAAATTGATATCTGTTTAAAAAAAGGTATTAAAATACAGTGTACTTTTAAAATTAGAGGCTAAAATATTGTGTAGTGGCCAGCAGGTACTTTATTTCTTATTCAGTGAAACAGAAATTTTGTTATAGGAATAAAACCGTTTAAAATAAATTTACACTATTTGTTGATCTATATAGAGAGATCCTCTATGCATAAAAAATAAACACCTTTAAATAAAATAATGCAGCAACAAACTTTTGAATAATTTAAAAATCCCTGTGTAAGAGTGAATATGAATACCAACCTTCTTACTAGCTAGCTGTATCTGATACACTTTTAACTTGATGATATTCCTTTGTGAAAACCTGCAAAAGGAAGACTGCCAGAGAAACAGCTTCATTAAAGAAATCACAAAGTTGTAAGTTCTTTACCATATTTTATTACAGGATTCCAAGTGATAGTGTGTGGCATTAGTCTGAATTTATTTTGTAATAAAATAAAATAGATGTAAGCTCAAATATTTAATCTGTCAACATTCAAAGCAAGTTATAGCTAAAAACTCACAATTAAATAATTTACTTATCAATGTGCATATCAAAAACCAAAACCAAAATTTAAAAAATAGTTTTAAAAAGTTATGTTTGATTAAGCACTTCCAGAAAGAAAAGCAATTCAACAATTCTTCTGGCCAGTAATTTATATAGTTTAGTGATTTGGCTGTCAATAATATACAAATAGCACTAATATATTACTATAATGCTTCATTTTCATTAAGACATCTGCCAAGTTTTCAAAAACCTTTTCCATTTGGGACTTGACTTATAATTGCATAATCCCTTGGGGGACTTTCAATATTATTTTAATCAATTTTAACCACAATGCACAATATGGATGATTACATTGCAATGTCATTGCCAAAGTTACTTTCTTTCATTAGTCATTTGCAAAAGGAAAGGACACTGGAAATATTTGTGAAACATATTTCAGAGCAGAAAAAACAATCTGCAAGGAAATATAGAATGGATTTTTTTCTTTGTTCAAAGGTATCACAATATGAATATATATACATTTACAGTCATCCTTTGGTCATAATAACCGTCATATTGATTCTTATATTTTACAAATGAAACATTAAATTGACCTTATTTTTTGCACTTGTGGAATTCTTACCTGGACTTCATCCACTTAGTAATTCCACTAGAGTAACTAACAGTCTTGCTCAGAACTGTTTTAGTGGTGTTGGAATCCTAACTAGGTGAAATAATAATGACCACAAGTTTAGCTGATTAATCACGTCAGCTCATTTATTGTAGCTAACACACTGTAATTGTTTAGGATGACTGTAGAAATCACTCTTGGCTCTACAGTAAGTTAAAAATGTCGCTATCTAAATGTTTTTGCAAATAAAACCTTAAACCTTTTACATATTCTGTGTACATTTGATAATGCACTGCAGCCCTCTCTGCTCTCCAGGCCTTCCTGTTGTGACCCTATTTGCAAATTGCTTCTTATTTCAAGTCATTTTTGCAGTACATACAAGAAGTAGCTGTGTACAGCACCTTTCTCTCCCAGTACTACATGCAATTAGTATTCAACAGCAGGATTCTTATCGCTCATGCAGTATGATAGTCACCTGGTACATGGGGTGAACTGTTGGGGAAGCGGGGGGGACTGAGAGGTCAGAGGATGAAGGAAAAGATGCACATGTGAGGTATACAACCTCTACAGACTCCAACTCAGGAATGAAAAATTAGGAAAGATGTTTAGAAGTATAAGGTGTGCAAAGTACATTGCTCCTGCACACATTAAACATAGTAGTTCTTACAGCCAAAAATTGCCTTCAGGCATGACCTTGGCAGTATTACAGTGGTAATATTTTCACAAGCATGACCTCCTTCTGAACTGAGTCTCCAATATATTCTGAACAAACAGGCTTTCCTCACCATCGGGCTTACTATAGATATCTTCTTTCTCCACCTGCTCTCTCTTGAATGAACATATTTCTTGTGTATTTTTAGGCTTTTCAAATGAGACATATTATGCACACATGATACTGGTAAAGCCACTATAAACCATATTTCAATTGTTACTAGTAAGACAGATGCATTTTCTTTACAAATTGCGGTGTTAGAGTGTAGGTAATTTAAAGTTATGCCAGTAATATACAGCATCTGATTATTAAAAGGGAAAAGCATAACAAATCTTATTTGTTGTTTGTTTCAGAGGAGTATTTTCTTGGTAGCTTTCAGGCTAAGAGATGAAGCAGTTATCTAACACCATTACAAGTAGGGGACACTGTCTTCATCCAGTTTTTACATCATAGTTCATAATTCCATAGTTAAGGAGGAGTTCAATTTTACATTGGAAGCATGGATTTCACCTCTTAGTTAAGTTTGAAAAAAATCATCACATCATCCCCCAGACTTGTTGTTTGAAGATTGAGTCATTTCTCTGAGAATTTATAAACAAAGTTATTAATGAGTTTGTGAGCTTACAATTAAACTAGATCCTTTAAACAAATTAGTATTTGCCTCAGTTTCTTTTACTTCAGTTGATCATGTTGATGGAATTTATCTTTTCATATCTTTAAAGTTCTTTGAAAATGTGTACATAGCCTTTGTTTGAATATATTAGACTATAATTAACATAAACTACCATAGATGGTTGCAATATTGATTTTAATACGTAAACTAAGGAGAAGTCAGATGCACAATTCAGGTAGCTCTGAAGAAGGGCCATGGTAATATTAGCAGTAACTCATTTAATTATTATTCCACTTCCTCTATAACTAATATACAGGCAACAAGTATAGGGGTTGTAATTGCTCAGAGGTACAAGGAGGCTGAACATAAGTATAAAGATTTCTCATTGATAGATAACTCAGCACTCCTCTTACTACTCATTAAAGATTTCCCTAGCCAAAGGCTGGCTTAGGTATCACTGGCTCCACTGAACACCAAACCAGTACCTACAAGGAAACTGAGATATTATTGTAGAAAAAAGTCCTTGAACCCCACATCTGAGTTTGAGGAACTGGGTTTCCACTAATCTCTTTCACACATGCCAATAATTTAAGAGTAAAATAATTACAGGAACACTGATACTATTTCAAAACCCAAAGCTTCAACTATATATATACAAGGAATACATGTTTTAAAACCAGTTTAATTTAATCTGACATCAAAACATTTAAAATACCCTAATCTTAATTATTGTATCATTTTCTGACATCTTATTCAGCTTTCTAAGCAGAGGGTTGGGGTCCTTAAGTGAAATCACCTTTTTTAAAACAAATGGTAATATATGTTGCTTTGCCATCTGTCATTGGTGAAATATATTGGGGGGGGGGGTTGTATTTCCTATTTTAAGTGTAATTTTAAATACTCTGCCAAAGTACCTCAGCAGAGTTTCTTAGGTACAAATGAAAAGATAATTTGATTTCCACTCTCTAAAGCTTTAAAATGAAAGAAAATGTTGTCTGTCGCCATAAGAATTTTAAAGAATGTTTTACCTGTTTTCTTAAAATGGACAGAGCTCAGAATGATTGGGAAAACAGCTATTTCTATTGTTCATGCTGTGCTAGACCAATGCAATGACATTTTAGGGACAGAAATTGCCATATAGACCTGAACAAAAATCTGCATCATGCAAAGTATAAGGAAATGCAAGGAGGAAATAATTACTTCCTAACAAGACAAATATGTCCATTTTCATTTGCAACTGTTGAAAGTATTAGGTTGGAGAAGTTAAAATTGCTCCAGAACAGTTTGTATGAACAGCACTTATTGATTATGGGTCTTACCCAGAGCCCATGTAGTTCCTACCAACATCAGTGGGTCTTCAATCAAGTATGAATCCAGCTTCACCTTTGTTTGTGTAACACATTTTTTCATGTGAAAATAAAGATAGGCTTTGGTGTATTTTTTTTCAACATGCTTGGCACACCCATGTTTTTATTTGTCTCACATGAGTGGCCAAATGCCGTACTACTAATTCAAAACTACATCTGGGAGTTGTGACTGAATGTGAACTGTTGGAGTTAGCCCCAGATTTTCAGGCAAAGCTGTTTGGGCACTGTTTCTGCTTTTCAGGAAAATCCAAAATTTAGAAATTTGTTTTGATTTTGAATCATGAAAATGAAAAAGTTTGAAATTTCTTACCAAATGAATTTTTCAAAAACATTTGATTTGGGACTAGTTAAAATGACATAAATTAAAACACTTCAGATTTAACTTAAGAGGAATTTTAAAATGAAAATTATTTTACATGAAAATTTGCAATATTCCGTTCTGAAAAAAGAATAAAACACATTACAGAGAATAACTATGCCACTGCAGAGAAATCCTTTTGTTTCATTAAAGCAGGGCAGGTTCCCTACAAATTTTGTTAGACTTAGGTCTTTCTTTGCAAAGCCATCTTCTAAATACCTATCACATTTCCATTAGGCCTGTGCAGGTCAGCAGCAATCTGATCCAGCTTTGGATCTGGCTGCTTCGGTTGGCTGCGATCTGATCCAGAGCTCCGGACCGGGTTTCTGTCTTGATCCGGCCGAAGCGGCTCTGAAGCTTCGGAGCTGCCTTGGAGATCCGGCCATAGGGTATAATGGGGAATCCATGAAATATCTATAACTTTGTTGTTTTTTATCCAATTTGGATTAAATTTGCAGGGGTGGTAGCCTCTGCTGAGAGCATGAAACCTGCCAAGTTTCAAGAAGATTGGTGTAGGGGTTTGGGGGAAACTGTACCCCAAATTTTTGAAAGCCAAACTCACGGCTGTACCCCAAATTTTTTAAAGACAAATGTCACGGCTGTGTGTTACAACACGGGGATGAAAACTGCAGGGGTGGTAGCTTGTACTGAGGCCACAAAGTCTGCCAAGTTTCAAAGAGATTGGTTCAGGGGTTTGGGGGAAACTGCCCCTCAAGCTGCAGACAAGCAAAACCCATGCCATGGATGACACTGTGTGTGCTAAGGTGCAGCGGGGTGACAGCTGCAGGGATGGTGGCCCCTGCTGAGGCCACGATGCCTGGCAGCTGTCGAGGAGATCAGTGCAGGGGGGGTCTGGGGCCCTGCACCCCTAGCTGCTGACAGGTAAAACTCGTGCCAAGACAGTCTCTGTCTTGGGGCATTTGATTGTCTGTATTGATTCTTTCCTCTCCTTAGCCTGGTTTTGTAGGTGCTAATTGATGCTCATTAAATCATTATGTAGTAGCTAGGTCCTGTGTATTGAGCTGGTCCCTGAGTCCCTGGTCCCTGAGTGAATCAGGACTGATTGATTGGTAACTGGTAACACAGCAGCTTAGCAGCCAGGCCTGCAGCAGTGTCTCCCCCTGCCCCAAGACAGACAGTCAGTCCCACAAGCACCCATGGCACGAGTTTTGCTTGTCCGCAGCTTGAGGGGCAGTTCCCCCCAAACCCCTGCACAGATTTTCTTGAAACTTGGCAGGCTTTGTGGCCTCAGTAAGACCTACCATTCCTGCAGTTTTCACCCTGCTATGTTGTAACGCCGAGACGTGACATGAGTTTTGCTTTCAAGAATTTGGGGTACAGTTGCCCCAAAACCCCTGTACCTATCTTCTTGAAACTTGGCAGGCTTTGTGGCCTCAGTAAGAGCTACCACACATGCAGTTTTCACCAGGCTATGCTGTAACATGAGTTTTGCTTTCAAGAATTTGGGGTGCTGTTCTCCCCAAACCCCTGCACTGACCTTCTTGAAACTTGGCCTGATTGTTTCCCCATTATACCCTATGGCTGGATCTCCAAGGCGGCTCTGAAGCTCTTTGGAAGCTCCGAACCATTTCGCGAAGCCTAACAAAGCCAGCACTTCGACCTGGATGTGCTGCTTTGGACCCCGAAGCATCCGAAGCTTCTCCGGATCCAAAGCTCTGTCCGAAGCCTCGCACAGCCCTAATTTCCATGACTCATAGTTTCATGGTTTGATAGTTGGTAGGGTCGGAAGGGACCTAAGCAGATCATCAAGTCCAACGCCCTGCCATGGCAGGAAAGAGTACTGGGGTCAAATGACCCCAGCTAGGAGTTCATCCAGCCTCCTTTTAAAGACCCCCAGGGTAGGAGCCAGCACCACTTCTCTTAGAAGTTGATTCCAGATCCTAGCCGCCCTGACAGTGACGTAGCGCCTCCTGATATCTATCCTGAATCTACCCTCTGCCAGCTTGTGACCATTATTTCTTGTCACTCCAGGTAGTGCTCAGGGGAACAGGGACTCCCCCAATGCCTGCTGGTCCCCCCTGACTAGTTTGTAACAGGCCACTAGATCTCCCCTCAGCCTTCTCTTGTGGAGGCTGAACAGGTCCAGGTCCCTTAGCCTCTTCTCGTAGGGCCTGCCCTGCTGCCCCCTGATCATGCGGGTGGCCCTCCTCTGGACCCTCTCCATGCTGTCCACATCCCTTCTGAAGTGCGGCACCCAGAACTGGACACAGTACTCCAACTGCAGCCTGACCAGTGTTGCATAAAGGGGGAGGATCACCTCCTTGGACCTGCTTAAGATGCATCTGTGGATTCATGACAAGGTACAGTTGGCCTTCCTGACTGCGTCCCCACACTGTTGGTTCATGTTCATTTTGGCATCAATAATGACTCCAAGATCCTTTTCTGTCTCTGCACTGATGAGAAGGGAGTCCCCCAGCCTGTAGGTATGCTGCTGGTTCTTCCTCCCTAGGTGCAGCACCTTGCACTTGTCAGTGTTGAAACCCATCCTGTTCTCATCTGCCCACCCCTGTAACCTGTCTAGGTCCAATTGTAGCCTATTCCTCCCTTCTAGCATGCCCACTTCTCCCTACATCTTAGTGTCATCTGTGAATTTGAATAGGGTGCTTTTTACCCCCTCTTCTAAGTCTCTGATGAAGATGTTGAACAGTGCGGGCCCGAGGACTGAGCCCTGCAGAACCCCACTGCCCACATCCCTCCAGGTCGAATAAGACCTGTCTACCACCACTCTCTGGGTGTGGCCCTCCAGCCAATTGGTTACCCATCTGACTGTGTAGGTATCAACGCCATAGTCTCCTAGTTTTTTAATGAGAATGGGTGAGAAACAGTGTTGAAGGCCTTCCTAAAGTCCAGAAAGACTATGTCCACATATATGGCAGGAGACATGATTGTGGGATAATGCATTGAATCCAATTGTGCATAATTGCCAGCAGAGGGGGAGTCCAGTCCTGGGCTTCCCTTGCATTGGCATGAAGAAGAAAACAACAACTGGAAGCCCTATCAGCTGACAGGTTCCCAGAAGCAGGGAAGACCCTGCTACATGTGCAAATTAAGGCTCAGTAGCAACCAGCTATAAAGTTGGTACACATTTTTGAGGTCTAACTTTATTGATGGTTGGAGCTTTTTATCATGTGATAGCTACTTTGTATGTAGCTGGACTCAAGGTAATTGCACAATTAACCAGTTAATTGTGTGATACCTGTAATGTGTAGAAAGGGCCTTAAAAAACCTGTGTGTGAAAAGGTAAGTTGAAAGTGTTTTGTAAATGTGGAAAAGACCTGGAGTGACAATCAGATTGCAAGATACATAACCAGTCAATACATTATTTAAAAAATTAATTTAATTAAATCCTGTTTAAAGAAAAATTCACTAACCCCAACTCATAGTACGTTACTTTGGTCCTTCTTGTTTCTGAAAATGAAGGTGCTGTAAAATCTCATTTAAACCCACATGGGGCGTGTCCACACATGCAGGTCCATACACTTGCAACAGCTCAAGTAGCAGGTGTGCCTCAGCACGTGTGTCTAAACATGCATTTTGGTGTGGGGCAAGCTGTGCCACTTGGGGCAAACTGACCCTGCCTAGCTCCTCCTGGCTCTGCAGTCAGGGGGAGCTGAAGGTGGGAGCCAGCACCTGTGCTGGCCCCAGAAGTATAAAAACCTGCCCTGTGCTGGTGCCAGCAATACAAAAAGCTGCCCTGGTGAGCCGCTTGGGGCTACTTACTCTCAGGAGCTTCTGAGGCCCAGTCAGTTGATGTATGGGGACACCAGCTCCCTGTGCCAGCTGTACTGCTGCAGCACCCTTGACTTAGAGTAGACCCTGCACCCTCTACCCACTGCAGCAGTCTGGCAGTGGGAGCTGCTGCCTGGCTGTGACCTGCTGTCTCCTGCGACAGCATCCACCCCCTTGGACCTGCAGCCCTATGTCTGCATACCTACCAGACCTGGACAGGGACCACATGGCTGCCTGAGCTGTGACATGGGCACTGTAGCAGAGCCATCTGCATCTCTGGGCCAGCTGCCAGTGGGCTGTGGCTACACAGTTGGCCTTTGTGCAGCACTGTTACCATGTGGGTGTGTGGGGGGGATTCTGGGGTGTGTGGATGGGCTTGGGGCTGTGTGGGAGAGAATGTGTGGTGTGGGAGGGTGGGGGGATGTAGGAGGGTGTGGGGTTTGTGGGTGTGGGGTTTGTGGGGGGCCACCATATGCCCACCTCCCCCCTACCCCCTCTGGTGCACAGCTTCCAGCACTGGCAGCAGCTGCCAGCCAGGCCATCAGGGTGGTTATGGACAGCAGCAGGCACAGCCCCACAGTGGCACAGTGTCTCCTCACCCAGGGTCTGTACATGCCAAATGGATCCATCCTGGCCCAACCTGGCCAGGCCTGGCCTGCCCTGCTAGCGCACCTTTGCACAGGAGCTGCACATAGTGGCAGTAGTTGTCCTGGTCCTGTCCAAAGGTGCACTAATGAGGCAGGACAGGCCAGGCCAGATTGGGTCAGGCTGGATCCATTTGGCATGTACAGACCCTGGGTCAGGCAGTGCCAGCTGGCTGCTGCTGCCAGCACTGGGTGCTATGTGCCGCAGGGGGTAGGAGGGGGCGGCTGTGTGGCAGCCCCCCAATTCCCCCCACAAGCCCCATACACCCACCCACAAAACTTATATCCCCCACACACACCTACACCCATAACCCCCCCCCCCACCAGAAACCATATAGTCCAACTATCCCCACATCCTTGCTTAATGGGGATAGTGCCTGGGTCCAGGTCACGCTGAAGTCTTGCCCCACTCCTATTTGCCCCAGCACACTGAGGCAGCAGGGGCACCATAGGGATGCACTGGCTGGATGCAAAAATTTCTCTCTGGAGGACTCAGCCTCTGGCTGCCTCAGGGCACAATCCAAGAATGTGTCCTGTGCTGCTTTTTTCCTGCAGGTTCTTTGATACTGGGATTTCCTGGTATCAAATTTATAGCCCGCACTGCAAATATGCAATGTGAGGAACATTTTTTTGTTCTTAGCGTGCCTTTTGCAGCATCTCAAACTAGTTTGAGATGCCACAACAGACACATGCATGTTCATCTGGATGCACCCATGGTGGTTAGTATATTTGGCCCAATCACTGGGAAAAACATGGTACTTCTAATTTACTCATCTACCTTGAGATAGATTGCCTATAATCATTTCTTCATGTTATATATGTAACTGCTGCAAAGGCTTGCTTGGCTACAAGTTGAGTGGGAGAGCTGTGCCTAAGATCTTACTTTACAAGAAAGGCAGCAAAAAGTTTTCAGAGGGTGCAGTAGCTTTTCCGAACAGAGGGTATGCTGTGCACAATGCATGCTTTTTACTGGAGGATTTGAACTGTAACCAGAGCCCCCATTGCAAACCCTGGGCTCTGACTGGCTACTATGGAGCCATAAAAGCGGAGGGAGGGAAAAGCAGCTGGAGAGAGAAGCTAAAGGAGAGCTGCACCAGCCTGGAGAGCAGGACAGAGACTCAGCTCCTCCTCACTTCCCCTGGCAAAGGGAACAGAGCTGAGGCTTGCTGGGGAGCAGAATTAAGGACAAGAGGAGAGCCTGAGCCATCCCAGGAGAAGCTGATTCCCCACCCAGGGGTGGAGCTGTGCAATCAGGGACACGGGTACCCAGGGAAAGCATGGGGAATGCTTTTGGTAAGCTAGGTGGGAGCTGGGAGAAGCTGCCTGGTCAGGGACCTGCAGAGGGAAGTCATTGGTTTTGACTGGAATGGTTTGTACTGTAGGGACAGAGGCCTGCAGAGGGAATCCCCTGTCTGCATGTGGAGATGGTGTGGGAGATAGAGAGCCCAGAGAGCGGCTGTGCGAATCCCAAATCTGCATGGGTGTATGAGGGGACACTTAACGCCTAGTGTTTGCAGGAAGTGTATTTTTCAGGAGGAAACTGAAGAAAAGACGCCTATTACCTGTAGTGGCTGATCAGAAACTTGTTGGGTTTTTTTGCTGAGTTACCAAGAAAGAGCAAAGAGTCCACCTTCCCCAGAGCAGCAGAAGCCTTGCCTCTGCCACCTAGTGGTGGATCATAGTTACAGCTGTATCGCTGTTTATTGCTATGGGAAGGGGAGTGTGACCAGAGGGAAATCAACCTGGATTATGTGGGGGGGGAAACTGTTTTAAAGTGTTATAACCAAGTGAAGGGGTTTAGGTTGTGAACCAAGTGAATGTAATCATTGAGGTTGTCTGATGCAAGTGGGACCACCCAGTGTCTATTGTTGCAGTTGTAAATTCTATTAAAATTGTTGGTTTTATTATTAACTATAGATATTGTGTGTGTGTGTGTGTGTGTGTGTGTATACTTCTTCTCTTGGTGAGTCATTTCTTTTCTGCATATAGTTGTGCATAATAAAGAAACCCATTTGTTTATTGGACTTAAAGTAAATTCTTGGGCAGTGACGTTGAGGGACACACCTCTCCAAGGGACACCTCAATCAGCAGACCTGCCTGAGGGGGTTCCCATGGCTACTGGCATCCCGAGGATCCAGAATCTGGTATATCACCTGGCCTAGCATGCCAGCGAGGGTTAGGCTGCATGTAATTAGGACATCTGATTTTCACATAGAGTGTGGGAGAGAAGTTAAAAATATAGTTCTTTAATAAATATTTAGTTCTCTAATATACATATGAGGAAACATGGATATATCTTCAGGATACCACTCTATAATGGCAATAACATCAACCCAGGGAAGGTTCCCGGGGAATTAATGACCAGAGGGAATTAATGGCCCTTGGCTTCACCTCAGGCTATCAACTTTCCCAGCCAGTCATTAAGCCTGAGGAAGTGTTCTAGGCCTCAATCATTACAGCTTAATTGAGATGTCACTCAAAGGGTTAAAGAAGTTTTGACTATTTTACTACATGAATACTGCCAGTGAAATGCATTTTGAATCCCTGTTTAAAAGATGTGTAATTGCCTCAGATTCTTTATATTATCATAACTCTTCAAAATTGATTGGTTTTAGGTTTATGTAAAAATATGCAAATTTACAGAGAATGACACACATTTCTCATTGTGGTTATAAAAGTAGTTCACAGAGAATCCATTTGATTGAGTTTGATTACTGAACAAAATCTAATTATTTTAGGTACATGTTCAGGCTTTTCTGGAGAGTCAAACTGAAGAAAAGAAATATTTGGTATACATGAGTGTTGTTTGTCAGCATCAGATTTGTTTCTTCAGATGTATTTTGACAGAATAGACTTTTAAATAATTATTAATATTAATATTCACTTTTCACATCAGAAGAGACAATGGAAAGTGACAAAAGGACCAAACCCTGTTTGTTTGTGCATGTGCATGTGTAGGTGAGAGTACAAGCTTAAGGACATAAATAATATACACTGTTTTTAGAGGAAAGAATTACTTTGGTGAGATATTGCCAGTGATTTTTTTTTCAAGACAGACTTTTTAGAATTCTTCTTTTTTTTTTTATTGCTCCTGTTTCTGGTTTGTAAAATCCAAACCATTCCAGACTTAAGTTTTGTAGGGAATTGGAGTCAGTTTCTAATTCTTGTATCAGAACTCACCACTTCATTTAAGGTACCAGACTGGATTCCATGCTGGCAAGAATCTGATTCCAACTTTTGGTTTGGACACAAAAGACATATGAAGTTTTTTTTTCCCCATGGTTCAAGAGAGTTCACAGAGATGGTTGAACTTTTGCATGTTTACAATTCATGATGTCCCACAATCTTATGAGTAGGACAATTATTTTATCTTAAGCAATACATTAAATTTAGCTTACTAATTCATTAACCATGTTTAAATACTAAATCTTGAGAAGCAGTGAGAAGATTGAACCATTGTTTTGGCCCCTCTTGGGCCTTTGACAAGGAGTATTTATAAATCTTCTAAAACAGCTTTGAGTAATTACTAAATCCCTCCCTCTCATAAACAATTATCATCTTTTCCCAATTATCTACTCAATTATAATCTACAAAGTCTCTTGCATTAAATTAAACCATATGTTCTTCACAGTCACTTCTACAAGAATGCTTGTCTGCCTAACCCTCCCAGCACTACGAGACTATTCTTGCTCAAATTTTATATTCTGTCGTGTCCACAATGAGCAGAATTTATACATTTAAAATCAGAACCTAAATCTACCCTGATAGACACAAACCTCAATGTCATGGTGGGATGTTATAGGTACAACCACACACCATCTTTTTTCCATTCCCTGTGTTCCTTTTGCCACTGATGTGACAAGTTACCACTGATGTGACATAGATTTAGATTGACAGCTCTTTGGAGTAGGTTCTGTACTTCCTGGAAATGTTAAATTAATGATCATAAAAATTAATGATTTTCTCTTCTTTCCTACTACAAATGGGTCCATAGACATGAGTCCAAGTCAGAGTCTAGATTGTCTCTGAATCTGGTGCCAACTGCATGCAATTGTGGGTTAATAGTCATCTGGTTCCAGACCTTTTTCTCACTTGACAACCAGGAGCACTTTTTTCTGTAGGGGAGATCTGTAGATGAATACATAGTCAGGCATTGAATTTGGCATATTTTCTCCCCTGAAAAATATATAGACTCTGTAGTTTCAGCTACCATTGGTGCTCTGCTCTGCTAGGCTAAGTAAAGACTGTCAAAAAGCTCAAGACTGAACCAATTCAATATCCACAGATTAATCTAAACTGCGTAGATTGAATAGATAAGCAACAGACATTCACTTTTGATTTCAGAAATGCAGCCTTGTGCCTGTCATGGCCCTGGCCAAAAGCTGGAAGGCTCCAGAGCATGCCTCCCTGCTTGGCTGGAGAAGATGGCTTGGGCCAAGGCTAGCCCACCCACCCACCCAGTGAGAGGGAGTTTGTGGGAGAGGACCAAAGCATCCTGGGATGCTGGGGGATTGAGAGTTAACTTGAATCTTGAGAAGACCTGGGACAAAAGTTAAAAAAAACACATTAAGCTAAATAAGTTAAATGTGATACTACATCTATCCAGGTTTATCTTAAACTGGTTTCAGCCATTTTGAAAGCAGTTTATGTGCACTACACTTCTGCTGTGTTACAGATTTGAACAAGTTTCTGATCACTCATACCAGTTTGTGTGTCATTTCTGATCCTAGCCTTACAAACTTGCTGCCATAACTGTTATTAATAAAACATTAACTCCATTGTAATATAATTCCATTTCCTTTTCTGCAAGTAGCTTATTTGTTCCATTGTTGGGAGGACAGGTTCTTTACAAATCATCACAAACAGGCATATACAGAGCTCATTGTGCAGCATCTTGGTCCTTAACATTTTCCTTCTATTAGTTAAAGAACTATCATAAGCCCAGAGCTCCTCCTCCTCTCATTGCTTGTTATGGATATTTTCTCGATATACATAACAGAGTCTTTATCTGGGCACTGTCAGAAATTGGAGCTGGCAGTTTTTAATAATCAGATACAAAGTCCCTCCAACACACGCTCTCATCAAATACAAAAGAATTACTTATGCATTCTGGTATGAGTCTCGTAATTAATTAGGAGTTTTACATATTGGTCACAATACAGTGAAACCAATGTTTCTGCCTTTCCAAAATGTTGCACAATACTTGGAGATGAGGAGATTAAAATCCTTTTTTTAGAGAAAAGGATGGACATTTTCTATTGCCCTTATTCTGGACATAGGCTCAGCTGCAGAAGAAGGACTGAAGTTCCCCCAGGTTAGGGAGTACCTGGAATGATTGTGAGATCAACCTGGGTCTACAGGAATCAGTTCAGATGACCTGAAAATACTCTCAGCCCAAATTCTTCTTGGTCCTGCCCACTGTGTGGGGAAAGGACATACCACATTCATCTCTGATATGAGAGATTCTGCTCTGATCTGAGCAGAATTTTGAATATTGGCTAAATAGGGAACGTTATCTTTGTACCTTATCTTTATCATTTTTAATATTATATCATAATAAAAATCAAAGATAATGCTTAACATATGAGATTTGTTACTACTGTTTCATCACTTAAGCAGAGCCAAACAGTTTTGACTTGCCTGTAATCAGGTTAATTTATCCCAGCCCTTTCATATATACAACATGGTCTTTCATACAGAACTCCTATTATGCCTCTCCACATGACCAAAATACAATGGTTCTCTCTGTAAGTGCTCTATTTTCTATTCCAACCCCTCCTTTCTTACATAACTGAAATGGAATAATCTAAGCCTTATGAACATCTTGTCTATTTTTACTTGGATCAGGTTCAAATCTCCATGCAGTTTTGTTTCAGCAATGGGCAAATTTCTGTAAGTTATCAGGTCCACTTCATACAAGTATTTATTAAGTATGAAAAAGGTTCTTCAGTTTCTAGAGTTTAGATCATTTTGAAACAATATTTCCATAAATGCTGCAGTGATTTCAAATAAAGTGTTTTTTACATTTATGATAATTCCTTTGAGGTCCCTATCAGATCAGATACAATGGTAACTGTCAAAGTGATATTGTTGTATAGTGTAATGATTCTGTGGGTCCTTCAGATTCCATATAATATCAGTAGAATTGTTAAAGTCCTTCAATGAGTTAGACACAGGTGCAAGGGTCAAGGGAAACGAAGAAGACGATCACATTAATCTGGTGTTAGTCTTTAGAGGACAACATACAGTTCAATGGCACAAACAGTGTTATAATGGAATATGTGGATTATGTTCTGAAAAGCACATACAACTGTTTCTGTGCACTAGACCTGTTGGAAACGCCAGCCATGATCTTGTTAAAAATGTAAGCATTTAAGAGTTCTTACATTAACTTCAGTGGGGACTACCTACAGTGTATAATATTAAGCATGTGTTTTATCTTTTATCAAATTCCTTAAAGAAGTGCTTTTTAAATTTGCTTATTAATTAATGCAGAGTTCTTTAGCTAGAACTAGTTTTAAAATATCCAAAGACACAAAACCATTTACAGTAAATGCACTTAAAGCACTGTTATAATTATTTAATAGGGATGATTACAAATGTGCTAAAAGAATGTTTTTTCCTGGAATGGTTTACCATAGAAGATGCTAATATGTTAACATCAAAACATTCTGCACTTTTAAAATGAAATGATAGTTTTGGGGAATAAATAATTGAAATCGATCATGTTTTGAATGTCCTGTTTTAAAACCTAGAATCTTTAAACTTTATTCTTGCTTTGAGATGGCTTTGTTTTGCAATTTATTATATCCTATATATAATTCTCGTATATAATTATGTACAATATAATATGTTTTTATCATATACATACATTGTAAAATTATATAATATTATTTATTATATTATATACCTTTTAAAAACAAACATTTTAAAATAAAATATTTTAAGTGATCCTAACTGACACTTTTGAGAACATTTTGGTTTGTGAAATATTTCCAAATTGATTTTCCCTTCCCAATTAAGGTAGAAACGCATTTTTAATCATGAATTCTTTTTTCAGTCCTGAAAAACTGTTTCCCAGTCAGCTTGTCCAGGGATGAATTTCAGCCATATGCCATTAAGAGAGAGGTAAATGGCAGCTCAAAGTTTGTATCTCAAGGCAATAGGCTCCCAGGAACCCAGGTAAGGCTGCTGGGGCCAGTACAATGCTAGCCCTGACCTCTCCTACCCCACCAGGGGTAACCTGCAATGCGCCAGAGGGCGCATGGCACAAGCATTCCCCAGGGACAACTAGTGGTGACACAAAGTGTTCTGCTGCTAGTTGTCCCTGGGGAACGAAATGCCCATGCTCATATGGACACGGCCCTATCGTCCTAACTTTTATTAGCAGTACCCCCTGTATTAGCAAACTATTACAAGCCGCTTGAGGTTAGGACAGGAGTTAAGCAAGGCTGCATCATCACCCCAACACTCTTCTTGATATTCCTTATTGCGATGCTACATCTGACCACCAACAAGTTTCCAGTTGGAGTTGAGGTAAACTACCAAATGGATGGTAAACTGTTTAATCTCAGCCAAGTCCAAGTCAAAACCAAGACCACCCCAACCTCAATCATTAAGCTCCTATATGCTGATGATGCTGTAGTCTGTGCTTACTCAGTAACAGATCTTCAGGCAAACATCAATGTCTTTGCCAAGGCATACAAGAAAATGGGACTGACACTTAACATTCAGATGACTAAGGTCCTCCATCAACCAGTTTTTAATAGGCAGTTTCCAGCTCTGGTAATTCAGATTATGGTGAGACTCTGTAGAACACTCACTATTTCCTGTGCCTGGTAAGCTCTTGCAGAAGGCTGTCATAGGTGAAGACATCCAGCATCATCTTAAATGTGCAACTACAGCCTTTGGATGCCTGAGAAAATGGGCGTTGGAAGATTGTGACATCAGTTCCAAAACCAAGCTCATAGTTTACCAAGCAGTCATGATTCCCACTTTACTGTACGGAGCTGAGATGTGGACAACATACAGGAGACACCTCAAGTTGTTGGAGAAATACCATCAATGCTGCTTGTGGAAGATCTTTCAAGTCCAGTGGGAAAACAGACACACCAACCTTAGCATCCTTGCACAAGCAAACTCCACAACCATTGAGGTGATGATCATCTAACATCAGTTTTGCTGGGACAGTCACATCATCTGGATGTCCATATCCAGACTCCTGAAGCAAGTTTTATTCTACCAGCTCCCAGCAAAATAGAGAAAGAATATGCTGCAAGGATCTCCATGCTTTGAAACCTCACAACAATGACTGAAGACAGAAATAGCACATCATGGACTGAATAGAAAAGTGACAATAGAAATAACAGTGACAGAAATAACACGTCATGTACCGAATTAAGAACCTGGAGCCATGCATCCCACACAGAAACATGTGCCCAAGTTGCAATACAACCTGTCAAAACTGGATTGGCCTTGTCAGACACCTTCAGACCCACAGGGAAGGCAATCACAGAAGACAATCATCCTCGACTGTGGGGGATTGCTTATGATGACAGGTTGCTGTACTGGGCATGGCCTTCTAGCTACTCTTCCATTTTGCAATATCTCCATGTACTGAAAAGAAAGGCAACATATGCCAACTCCACATCACAGGTACTGCTCATTCCCTTTCTCCTCCCATTTTTTTGCCAATGGAATGGAATCCAGTCTTTTCTGTCCACTGATATATTCCAAAAAGGCCTTGATCATCTGAGAAACACTGTATCTATGCACTTTTCCTTTATATGACATCTATCAAACAACCACAGCTAGTTCAGAATAATATAACAAGTGAAAAAAACATTCTCTATTTTACCATCTACACTGCCTCCTGGGCTGCTGCTACTACCATTCCTCTGCCTTTTATAGTTCATGTATTAACTTTGTTAGTTCATTATGGGCACATCTACATGTCACCATATGGGGCTCTCCTGCAATGTAGCAATCAGGCAGGTGTACACATGATCACCAGCTATGTCACCAGAGTAGCATGCTCCCCTGGTTTAGCGCACCGCTACGGAGACATACTGGCAAAATCTAACTGTGCGCCACATGCACAACACAGTAACTGCCCATACTGTGCCATGCTTTAGTGCTTCCAAAAGAAAGTACTAAAGAACAGTGCCATAGCAACATTACTGTACAGTGACATGTAGATGCCCTCTATGTTTCCAAGCCTTAGCGTTCTCAAATACTTCTGGATTAGAATCACAATCCCTGTTATGTTTGGGGCGGGGAGGGTTGAGAGGGGAGGGGTCCATGGGCCATTATGTATGTTTTCTTCCGTTTTGTTTTACTGATATGGCATATGTAGTTTCATTGAAAAGCCCATGTTGTTTTGTATCCATTTCTGTGACTTTTAGCATTGTACATATTATGTTATGCTGTATATGTATATCTTTCTAATTTTGGACATAGTTTAGTCAAGGAATACATGGATGCATATTTAAGGACACTCTCAGACACAGGTAGGAGGAGACATTATTCGATTGGGTGCCCAAGGCATTGTCTGCCTGTAATGGGGAAACCAACTCCTCTATAGAAAAGGCATCTGAGAGAGATGATCCATCACAGTCAGAGGAATGCCAGGTGTGTCAAGGAGGCCATACATTTCTGGAGGTTTCTTGTGATTCAGGAGCAATTAGAATAATGTTGGGTGGGAGTGGGGGGCTGACTTCAGAAGCTTTTAAGAGTCCAGCTGTGAGAGAACTGTGGTCTTTTGAAACCAAGGCGCTGGAGGTTGAATGCCTTCAGCAACCAGGGTTGGCAGAATCAATGGGAAGGCTGAATTCTGGAGATACTGGAAGGACTCTCAGGTGGGCTAGAACATAGCCAGGTGAGAGGGTAAGAAACTTTTATTGTCTTTTTATTTCTGTTTTCAAACTTATTGATAATCCAGAGTAGCCCTTTCTAGGGAATGGGGGACCTAACATTTCTTTCACAACCCAAAAGACAGGCCATCTGGAGCTGGCAGAGATTCCCTTGTTGCATCTGTGGAGTCCAGTATAAGGGCAATGGAGCTGAGCCTTGTGAAGGAAAGAAGTTATCCCAGGACAAGTTTGGTCTGTTCCTTGGGATAAGTGGTGCAACAGTAGGGAGAGGCTTAGGGCTTTGGGGGTCCACTGTGAATGGGTTCTGACTATCAGTATGACTGAATATGAAGAACAGCCAGTTCAACTAATCCTAGTGCTAAGCCTGGTTTCATAGACTTGAAGACCAGAAGACTAGGTCATCTAAGTGATCATCTAATCTGATCTCCTGCATAACACAGGATAAAGTATAATTTACCAGTGAACCCTGGATTCATGATTCAGTTTCAGATGGCAAGTATCCAAACCATGTTCCCTTATACTGTATATTGGCCAAGTTATTTTATTCTTAACTTTCTTCCTTCAGCTACTTTGTAACATTACTGCAAGTTATTTATATGTTGCCTTTTACTCCAGAAATGACTGCATGCCAACAATGCGGAAGTAATCCATATGTCCAATTTTTGTTGTTGATGAGTACGATTGATATAAGTGCAAATATGCTAAAATCAGCCAAAAACACTGGCTTGCCCCAATATGATTTTTCCCCCAAATTGCAGAAATTTTGTGCTTTGGAATCCTTGCATTATGAATATTGTACTGTATAAATGTCCAGTATAACTTATCAGAACTCCTATAGTTTGTATATTAGATTTTATATCACCTGGGTTTATTTTTGTAATAGTTTTATTCTTATTAGCTCATAGTTGAATTGTTAATCTGTTTCTGTTATCTTTTAAATGCAGACTCTAAGATTCATTTATATAACATTTTCCATTAATAAATATGGCTTTAGTTGTAAACACATGGAAGATATATTGAGTCATATTCATTATTTTACAGTTCCCCTACAACCTCTCTTACTGGACATGAGACTAATAAGCCAATGTGATAAGCCAGAAAAAAGCAATTTTCTCCTAAGGTTAATTTTGTTGAGCTCCCTACCTGAAGTTGAAGGTTGCATATAAAATCTAATTTGTATTTAAGTTGAGGCATTATCTGTTGGTTTTTGGAATAGTACAAATCTTTATTGATATATTATCTTGCACTATCATATCAGTAAAAGATTTTTTGGGAAAAAGAATTAAAGTAGGTGTATGGAAGATCTTCAGTTTACCAGAAGCAGGTATGTAGCTACTGGAATATACATATGCATCCTCACCACAAAACACACACATAAAAAAAGAAAACATTAAAGTGTTATCTTCCTTTATTTCAGTTATGAATAACCATTTAGAAGATTCATTTCTTGACAGAATACCTAGCAGTGAATCGCAGATTTGTTGGTTCTGATTTAAGCAGCAGGCTGTGTTCTTGCACCTGCAAACTGAAAACATTTTGCTTGGATAATTCCAGATGCTTTGCCATAGTACTAGTAATACTAGTTATTCTTTAAACATTGTAAAGTGTGGGTACAAAAGAGAATTAAGATTTAGTACAGGGTTTCCCCAGCAGCTGGACATGGAGCTGGGGGGGTGGTGCACAGCCAAATGTGGAGTGGTGGGGACGGGTGGTACATGGCCAGACACAGAGCAGCAGCAGTGTGAGGTGGTAGATGGCAGTGGCACCTGCTGCTGTGTGCAAGATTTACCCCTTCCTCCTGCATCCAACCAGCCAGGCAGCACCTGTGCAGCCTGCAGAGGGGTGCTGCTGCTCACCTTGCCTTACTCCTGGGAGGCATCAGCGTAGGGTGGTTGGTGGCAGCACTCTGTCCTCACCTGCCCACACTTACCCCCTGGTGCCTTCCCAGATGCCCTCAGGGGTACGCATACCCCCGGTTGACAACCCCTGATTTAGTAGAACATAAATTGAAAAGTAGATGAAGATACAGAGGAGAAACCTATTAAAATAATACTATTTAAAGGGTTTTGAAAACTGTATTTATTTTACAGTTTTGAAAACTGTATTTAAATTTCACCTTTGTTATATCATTTCAAGCATTCTGAGTTAAATATAATTAAATTCATTTTGCAGATAAGGAAGATAAGGCACTGAGGCTATATGGCTGGCTCGAGGTCACAAACTGAGTCAAGAACAGAGCTGGGAAAAGAATGTGGTTTTTCTCCTTAGAGGCCTTTAAAATAAAATCAGACTCCTGATTCTAAAGAAGTGAAGACAGGAATTTCTTTCCTAACAGCTAACCAACTATCTATGAAAGCAATATGGAAACAGCATTTAGCAAACACTTTCTGTAACCTTTCTTAAAATCTAAGAGCATCTTTCTAATGTGTTAAATGCCGCTAAATTCCATCTGTTAAAATAAGATATTCTTCATAGTGAAAACTGGTAAATAAAACATGGAAAACAAACACCTACATTTTTGCCTGCTTTGCATTTCAACAAAAATCACTTTAAGCCTGATGCCATTTAGAGAAAGAGAGAGAAAGGGGAAAAATCATTAGCCAGCAAGTTCTCTGCCATGTTTCAGCACAAACAAATTAGGAGATCTGTGGCCACCATCATGTAATTAACTTTACCTGGGCTCAATGTAGGCACAGGGGGTCACATGCCATTCACTTACAGAATCAAAGAATAACTTAGGTCTTCCTAAGTTAATAGAACTTATGTTGGGAGGGGAAATAATGGTTCCTCTTATTTTTAAATGAAAATTTTCTGTCATTATTCAAGCAGTACTTGTAAAAATAAAAGAAAAATATGTATGAGAAAGGACTTTGGGATGTGGCTCACAAATAACATAAATATAATATTATAGTTATCTGAGAATGAAGGATTTGTTTGCTTAATTTACTTCCATATATATGCCTGGAAGTAAACCATACATAATATGTTTAATGATGGTGGCCACATTGTCAATAACAAAGTAATTAGCCTTTTACCATTCCTTTGTCATTTAGTGAGTCTCCAACGTGTTTAGGAATGTGTAGTCTTGTCTTGAAGAGGACTGCTTTCAGAGGTTTTTAATGAACACTCACAGATAGTGCAATAGGAAATGTGCAGGAAGAATGGTGAGTGGGTTAGCTGAAGAACACACTGTGAGGGCAACTGTATAAATCTACTATTAAAGTCCATACACCTGTGATTCTATCAGCATGTTGATGTCATTGTCACACTGAGCTGGAGGTGTTACTTCTCTAGTGACTTTATTGGTCTGAATAAATAATATAGCAGTTCCTCATAATAATATGCCAGTCATGTCTGAAATACAGGGTGTGTCTACACATGAATTTACTCTGGTCTAGATTTACTGTGGTGTAAACTAAGCCAGAGTAAGGGTTTTTGGGTAGGTGTCTACACATATGAAAATTAGGGAGCAAAATTACTCCCAGTTCCCTACAGCACTGCAGTGGACCCTGCCCACCACTGGAGAAGCTCCAGGCAGAGCAGAGGCTGTGAGCTCCATGCATGGGGACACTTCCCAGCAGCTCCAGGTTGCAAGGGGAAGCACATGCAGCCTGGAGGTGGCTGGGAACTATTCTGTTTTGAGCAGCCCCCACCAGCTCTGGGCTGCACATGCAGGCTTCCCTTTACAGCCGGGGCTGCTTGGGAACCATACCAGCCCCATGCCCTAATTGGGCGATCAAGGCATGGGCTTGGAAAGAGCTGCAGGGAAGATGACAGCCCTCTGCCCTGATCTACCTAGCAGCAAGCTCACTGCTAGATGCCCCAGCAGCACATCAGGACAGGGAGCTGGGACCTGCCACTCCCCTGTAGCTCTTTCCAAGCCCCTTGCCCCTGATCAGGGAGCCAGGGTCAGGAACTCACTGCTGCTGGTGCATGAGAATATTGTCCCTACTTGGGTAAACAGGGCAGGGGCTAGGGAGCTAGTTTCCTGTCCAGCTCTGTGAGCATGGAATTGAGTGAGGAATAAGCTCCCCAGCCCCTGCCAGCATGCAGCTCCCAGTGCCAGCGCCGATGCTTATCTCCCAGCCCGAGCTCCATGGTCATGGGGCTCAGCCTGTGAGATCCTTATCTCCCAGCCTGAGTCCCCTGAACCACAGAGCTCATGCTGAGATATAAGGGTCTCCCACCCCAAGCCCCATGACTGCAGGGCTCAGGCTGGGAGGTAAAGATGTCCCAGCCCCTGCTCCCTGATCACGAACAGGGAGCAGGGGGCATGGAGCTCTCTGCTGCCGGGGCTGGGGGACTGTCCCAGCCCAGGCTCCTGTGGCAGAGCCCACCCAGGCAGCAAGCATCTCCTGGGGGAGGGGAGAGCTATCTTCCACCCCCTGGTGGATGGCTGACCAGGAGCAGATTTTGTTTCTGGTCAGGTGTCTACACAACTGCTATGATGCCATTACTAATGTCAAGGAAATTTGCTACTTGCATTTGCAGCTAGCAAATTTACTCAGTATTAGGGAGGTTTACTGCAAAGTAAGCATGTGCACATGTAGATGCACATGCTTACTTCTCAGTAAACTATGCTAATGTGAAGTTAAGCGTCTTGTGTTGATGTGCCCACAGAGAAAATCAAATTGAAGCTCTGCAGCCAATATCTGTAAGTACCTGAACTACTGTCATTTTGAACAGAAGAGCAGCCTAATTCTGGCAGGAAAGACAAATGTTACTTTATCAAACACACAAAGCAAACTCATGCTTTCAGAAGAGGTGGATTTTTAGACTGAGGGCAATATCAGGATGAAAAAGGATAAAAATCTGTGAGAATGCAGTGCATCTCCTCTGTGATACACCGCTTCAGTTGTATATTTCAAAATAGCAGCTACCATGGCATATTAAGAACAGTTTCTCAGAAATGTACAGCTGTTTTCCTAAGAAGACAAACTCAGCAGCTTCATTGCAACAATCACACATTAAATCTCACTGCAGCAACCACAAGATCAAATTCTACTGTATTCCATTTATACAAACTTTGTAGACTTTGACTCACTCAAGGAACTGATGGGCATGATCACCTGGGAGGCCAGTCTGAGGGGCAAAGGAGTCCAGGAGAGCTTGTTGTCATTTAAAGAAACCTTTCTGAGGGCACAGGAATGAGCCATCCCAATGTGCAGAAAGGCTAGCAAGTATGGCAGATGACCAGCTTGACTTAGCAGGGAATCCTTAGCTAACGCAAAAAGGAAGCTTAAAGTGAAAACTTGGACAAGAAGTGAAAACTTGGACAAATGATTATGGAGGAGCATAAGAATATTGCTTGGGCATGCAGGGGTGAAATCAGGAAGGCCAAAGTGCAATTGGAGTTCCAGCTAGCAAGGGACATGCAGGGGAAAAAGAAGAGTTTTTACAAGTATATCAGCAACAAGAGGAAGACCAGGGAAAGTGTGGGTCCACTACTGAATGGGGGAGGCAACCAAGTGACAGATGATGCAGAAATTGCAAGGTCACCTCCCAGACTGCTGATCCTGACAGCACAGTTTGGGGCAGGGATGAGCAGCCAACAGTGATGAAAGAAAAGGTCAGGGACTATTCAGAAAAGCTAGACATAGACAAATCCATGGGGATGGACACAATCCACCCAAGGCTGCTGAGAGAGTTGGCTGCTGGGATTGTAGATCCATTGGTCATTATCTTTGAAAACTTGTGGCAGTTGGGAGAGGTCCTGGATGATTGTAAATGAGCAGATATAGTGTCCATCTTTAAGAAAGGGATGAAGGAGGATCCAGAGAACCTCAGACCAGTCAGCCTCATCTCATTCCCCAGAAAAATCATAAAGCAGGTCATCTAGGAATCCATTTCTAAGCACTTGGAAGAGAAAAAGGTGATTAGCAACAGGCAGTAAGGATGCGGATAACCTGGAGAGGGTCCAACGAAGGGCCACTCGTATGGTTAAGGGCCTGCAGACCAAGCCCTATGAGGAGAGACTAGAGAAACTGGACCTTTTCAGCATCCGCAAGAGAAGGTTGAGAGGCGACCTTGTGGCTGCCTATAAGTTCATCACGGGGGCACAGAAGGGAATTGGTGAGTATTTATTCACCAAGGCGCCCCCGGGGGTTACAAGAAACAATGGCCACAAGCTAGCAGAGAGCAGATTTCAATTGGACATTAGGAAGAACTTCTTCACAGTTCGAGTGGCCAAGGTCTGGAACGGGTTCCCAAGGGAGGTGGTGCTCTCCCCTACCCTGGGGGTCTTCAAGAGGAGGTTAGATGAGCATCTAACTGGGGTCATCTAGACCCAGCACTCTTTCCTGCTTATGCAGGGGGTCAGACTCGATGATCTATTGAGGTCCCTTCCGACCCTAACATCTATGAATCTATGAATTTACCAAGAGTGAGTCATGGCTGACCAACCTGATTACCTTCTATGATGAGATAACTGGCTTTGTGGATGCAGGGAGAGCAGTGGATATGATATATTTTGACTTTAGCAAGGCTTTTGCTGCAGTCTTCCAGAAATTCTCACAAGCAAGCTAAGGAAGTATGGGTTGGATGAATGGACTCTTAGGTAGATAGAAAACTGGCTGGATTGTCAGGCTCAAAGGGTAGTAATCAATGGCTCAATATCTAGTTAGCAGCCAGTATCAAAGGGAGTGCCCCAGGGGTCAGTACTGGGGCTAGTTTTGTTCAATCTCTTCACCAATGACCTGGAAGATGGCATAGAGTGTACCCTCAGCAACTTTGCAGATGACACCAAGCTTGGGGGAGTAGTAGATATGCTGGAGGGTAGAGCTAAGATTTCAGAGGGACCTCAATACATTGGATAATTGGACCAAAAGAAATCTTGTGGTTCAACAAGGACAAGTGCAAAGTCCTGCACTTAGGACAACAATTCCATGCACCAGTACAGGCTGGAACCAACTGGCTAAACAGCAGCTCTGCAGAAAAGTACCTGGGGGTAAAAATCAACAATAACCTGAATATGAGCCAATGATGTACCCTTGTTGCCAAGAAGGATAACAATATACTGGGCTGCATTAGTAGGAACCTTGCCAGCAGATCGAAGGAAGTGATTATTCCCATCTATTGGGTGAGGCCACATTTGGAGTTCTGTGTCCAGTTCTGGAGCCCCCACTTCAGAAAGGACATAGATACATTGGAGAGAGGTCAGCAGATGGCAACAAACATGGTTAGGGGGCTGGGAAACATGATGTATGAGGAGAGGCTAAGAGAACTGGGTTTATTTAGTCTGGAGACGAGAAGACTGAGGGGAGATTTAATAGCAGCCTTCAACTGTCTGATGGGTGGGTGGTTCCAAAGAGGATGGAGCTAGACTGATCTCAGTGGTGTCAGATGACAGAACAAGGAATAATGGTCTCAAGTTGCAGCAAGGGAGGTTTAGGTTCGATATTAGGACAAACTCTCTCACTAGGAAGGTAGTAAAGCACAGCAACAGGTTATCCAGAGAGGTTTTGAAGTCTCCATGCTTGAAAGCTTTTAAGATCCATATAGACAAAATCTTGGCTGGCATGATCTAGTTGGGGATGGTTCTGCTGTGAGCAGGAGGTTAAACTAGATGACCTCCTGAAGTCCCTTTCAACCCTAATTTACTATGATTCTATACATGTTCAACCTGAACAAAGTTACTAACTTTAATGGTGCTGCAAAAGTATAAGAGATCTGAATTTTGACTTGAATGATCTAGAGAGCCCTGAAGCTAACAATACAGCTAGGTGAATTGAAAGCAACTTCTTGCAAATGTTAATTCCATCTTTTATCTGCAAAGCTAGTATGAAGATTCAAGAACAAGCAAAACAGCAACACGCTAGCTCCGTTCAAATGTAAAACTAGAGAAACTGGGAATTGAGCTCAGGGACAACCGGATGCAGATGGGTTGATGCTTGCAAGATAGGTGCTGTAGTATCACTGCCTACAGTGAACAGACTCAGGAAACTTATATCAATTTTGAACTGTTGATGAGATTATTCCTGGTACTGCCTTCCTCTTTTCTACCTCTCTCCTCTCACTGTATTAAGGCCTTCCCCTGAGAACCTTCAGTTCACATGCAAGTTCTTCAAGATAGTACTGGATTTTCTTCATGCCTCATTGGATAGCATGTATCTGTAGTACCTAATGTACTACTGGTCCTATAAGTAATAAATATATTACATCAGTTGTAGTGGAGAATACTCAGCAATTTACAGGATTCATTCCCTGAGCACAGCTGCCAGCAGACAGATGAATCTCAGACAAAAATGGCACAGGCAATGATGTGTCTGACAGGACAAAAAGTGGCAAGGCACAATGAGAGGTCTTTCTGTAGGATGGAGTTATTTGCTGAATAGTCTGGGCAAACAAATATTTCCAGTTTAAAGGTCAACTACAGAAAGAGCATTCTAATGTAATAGTCTAAGCTCAGGAAGGGAATTCCTATGCTCAGATCTCAGCACTGACTCCCTTTCTATGGCCCTGGACAAGTTCTTAAGCTCCTTTGCCTCCATTATCTCATCTATAAAATGAGCACAGCATTGCATACTTACTTCACAAGGTTATTGACATGGTTGCCAACTCTCTCTAAATTTATAGGCATCCTGTAAAAACACTTGTCCTTAGGACCATAAAAAATGGAGCAAATCATAATAAAACTAAGCAACAGTAAGGGTGATAGACAGACAGAGCACAGCAGTGCCATGTGGTATCTGAGGGGGAGTGCATCAAACTGTAGGGAGCTCTTGTCATGGCTTTGCAGCTCATGGGAGCACGTGTAGCCCCCTCTTCCCTGCTCAAATATGTGCTGCCACTGTTTCCCTTTGGCCATCCCCTGCCTCTAACAGCCGCTTGTCTTGAAGGTAGAGAAAGAGGGTGGGCCATCCAGGATGGAACTAAGGATAGAAGTGGGAGAGACAATGGGTGTGGGCCTGTGCCAGGATTGGGGGAGCAGGGCCAGTGGAAGTAAAGCTTGGGGGTGGGCTGGGCTGGGGGTGGCACTGTGCAGAGTGTGGTTGAGGTATCAGAGCATGGGGGTGAGGAGGAGACACCTGGGGTGGGGGCACCATGGTGTAAAACCACTGCTGCAGTCAAGCAGGGTTGCCAACCCCAGAAAGGTTTTTTTATTTACAATCTACAAACTTTTTACTGACAACCAAATTTTTTTTTGCTATAGTTGGTGTTAAACCTGTAAATTTGAACTCTCCCTTGTCACTACCATCCAGGGCTTGCTGAACAGTTACATGTACCTTATGTAAAACATATGTCATTAAAAAAAGTGTGGTTGTAAGTAAAACGTTTTCAGATTGTCAGTAAAAAAATGTTTGGGTTGGCAACCCTGGTGCTTGGGCTGATTTGTTCATATTTGTAATGCACTTTGGAGAGGAAACAGGAACAGGACCAGCTAGAATCTGAAAAGGGATCTAATTTCTAGGAGATTTTGTAATGTCTTTGCCTTCTTGTGAATCCATCTAATGTACATTTTTGTTTCTCTGACAGGGTTGGCTACACCAAAGAAAGCACCTCCCTGACTGTCAGTTTCTTTCTCTCAGTAAACTGGCCATTTCCAGGATGTTTGCAGTTTCTCTTTCTTCCTGCCCTGACTTGCAAAATTCTTGTCTTTATTAAAGGGAAATATTTGCAACAGCACAGGAGGTCCTAGCCTTACATGCATATGATGGCATATGCACCAGACAGATATTGCAGGCTATCACCTCTTCTCCAGGTAACAAAACCCTTACTTTATTTCTCTATATTACTCTTGTCTTTGTTAATTTTGAAATAGATAAGAAAAAGGAGAGAGATTCCCAATGCACCTGCATTTCTTAAAATGATGATAATTATAAATCACTCTTTCTTCTTTATTTGGATAATATCTATATATATAGATTTGGA